>NC_089801.1:37438424-37738424 GCF_029633855.1 Hoplias malabaricus | reverse complement strand
AGAATAATGTCATAATTGAATAGTAAAATATACAATAGTGGATATTCAAAATGGATATCTTTCCACCAGGTTGTTTTCCAAATTTTCCTCCTCATGTTTGTCTGAGTCGGTTCTACTTAATAATGGCATCTGTACTTGATCTCCAGGCATTACAACTCCAACCCATTTCAAAATCATAGCTTTTGCACAAGTTAACAACAGTGTACAAAAACAAAACATTATACACACTGCTAAAAGAGCTGCTCCAAAAACTTGAGCCAACATTGCTCCTAGTGGTCCTAATTTCTCCAATAACCAAGCATTCACAGACCATCCAGCTCCTTTTGATGGACCAAACGCCTCCCTTATATGCTTCAGTGCTTCTATAACACTAGTCATATTATCCAAATTATCCGGAATCAAAGTATAACAGGCATCCCGTTAGATTCAAATCCACACATAAACCTCCTTGCTTAGCTAAAATGTAATCCAGAGTCATGTCATGTTTCAACAATGTTAATCTGTGACTTTTTTGTGTATTTGACAAATACTGAAACCCTCTTATTTTTTCATTAGCAAACCCTTGTAAAGTGTATGTAATATTATCTATACGATCTGCTAAAACTGTCACACCATACCATGGGAATAATCCTATACCCCATTTTTCTCCTATACTGATTCTCCAATGGTAGGCTTCCAAGTTATGAAACTGAGCCATTTCCCTTTTCTTTCTTCTCACAGAATTACCTTCAGAATTCCCTTCATCAGTTGCTTCAACTTTTTGGAGAGTATAAACCTTATAAGGAAGCTTTAATGTTGCCATATAACAACAGCCTGTCCACCCATATGGTAGAAATATGTATGCTTTATCTCCACAAACCCACCAAATATCCTTAAAATCTCCTATAGTCACATTTACAGGCAAAATGTCATACTGCACCATTAATGTTCTACTCTGTTTCCCATCTGGTGTATGAAAATTCACTTTAAACAAAACATCCTTAGGTTTAAGCTCTTTAAAATTAATCTTATAACGAGCAAAATCAGACATAAACATCCCCTGTCCATTGTGAGTATCATTGGAACAAAAAGAGTCTTTAGTCTCCACAGATTTTAATTCCATTGCATCAGGCCTTGCTGTCAGTAGATTTTCATGCTGATCAAGGAAATTCACATATGGCAACTTCATCAACCAAGTACAATTTAATCTAGGTCTAAACAATCAGAATCAGAATCAGAAATACTTTATTGATCCCAGGGGGAAATTGCAATTATTACAGTAGCAACCAGTTGTAAAAGAATAAACACTCTAATAAAAAATTTAACACAAAAGGAAATTTACAATATGTACACATCTATAATAATAAATACAGATATACTGTATACAGCAGTAAGAGTATTGCATATTTGAGTTGTTACACTCATAATTAAAAAATTTGTTCTATTGTTATTACTGTACATGTGAAAGGTGTCGTGCTTTAAGTGTGGAGTTATAAAGTCTGGTAGCCACTGGTAGGAATGACCTCCTGTGGCGCTCTGTAGTGCATTTTGGCTGAATGAGTCTTGCACTGAACGTGCTCCTGTGTCTCATTACCATGTGATAAAGAGGGTGGGAGCCATTATCCATAATAGCCTGCAGTTTAGACAGCACCCTCCTCTCAGACACTGCCGTCAGCGAGTCCAGCTCTACACCCACAACCTCACTGGCCCTACGGATCAATTTATTAAGTCTGTTGGCATCTGCCACCCTCAACCCGCTGCCCCAACATGCAACAGCATATAGGATGGCACTGGCCACAACTGACTCATAAAAAATCCTCAGCATAGTTCTGCAGATGTTGAAGGACCTCAGACGCCTCAGAAAATAGAGACGACTTTGGCCCTTCTTGTAAAGGGCGTCAGTGTTTTTAGCCCAGTCCAGTTTATTGTCAATGTGTACGCCCAGATATTTATAGTCCTCCACAATGTCCACACTGACCCCCCTGATGGACACAGGGGTCACCGGCGTTTTGTCCCTCCTCAGGTCCACCACCAGCTCCTTTGTCTTTGTCACGTTGAGCTGCAGATGGTTCAGCTCACACCACGCAACAAAGTCGTTCACCGTCTCCCTGTACTCATCCTCATCACCCCTGCTGATACATCCAACAAGTGCAGAGTCATCAGAAAACTTCTGGAGGTGGCAAGTGACCCTCACAGTGCCGCCTGGCTTATCCAGGTGAGCATACGCTTGGTTCAGCAGGTAGATGATGGCATCCTCAACCCCCAGACGAGGCTGGTAGGCGAACTGGAGGGGGTCTAGAAGTGGCTGGACCATGGGCCGGAGGTGATCCAGGACAAGTCTCTCCATGGTCTTCATGATGTGCGACGTCAGTGCCACCGGCCTGTAGTCCTTGATGTCTTTGGGCCGCGGAGTCTTTGGCACAGGAACAATAAAGGACGTCTTCCACATCACCGGGACCCTCTGGAGACTCAGGCTCATGTTGAAGACATGCTGCAGGACTCCACAAAGTTGGGTGGCACAGGCTTTAAGCACCCTGGGGGGAACACCATCAGGGCCTGCAGCCTTGTTCGTGTGGAGTCTCTGTAGCTGTCTTCTCACCTGGTCAGCTGTGAGATTCACTGTAGAGGTCCCTGGTGGGGGAGGAGAGGAGGTGTGACGTGGACTATCACAGGACGGGGGGAGGCTATCAGGAAGGGGAGGGAGGGGGAGTGGAGTGGGCTGTTGAGGCCCGACAGCAGAGGAGTCAGGGAGGGAGAGATCAGGGCTCAGTGTCAAATCTGTTAAAAAAAACAAATTTAACTCGTTGGCCCTGTCCACACAGTGATGGTCCTCATACCACTCCAGACCTCCCTCTGTTGTTCTGCTGGAGTTTCCACTCCAGCTTCCTCCTGTATCTTTCCTTAGCCTCCCTGATGGTTCTCTTCAGTTCCCTCTGAATCGTTCTCACCTCCTCCCGGTCTCCAGCTCTGAAAGCCCTCTTCTTCTTGTTGAGGAGTGCTTTAATGTCTTTTGTTACCCACGGCTTGTTGTTTGGGTAACATTTAACAGTCCTGGTTGGGACAGTGGATTCTATACAGAAGTTGATGTAATCTGTGATGCACTCTGTGAGCCCGTCAATGTCCTCTCCATGAGGCTCATAGAGTGCTGTCCAGTCTGTGGTCTCAAAGCAGTCCTGTAGAACTTCAGAAGTCTCCTCTGGCCATCTCCTCACTGTCCTCATGGTCACTGGCTGACTATTCACCTGAGGCACATACTTTGAACTAAGGCTGACCAAGTTATGGTCAGACCCAGAGGGGGGGTGGGGGGGTGGGGGTGGGGGGGCAGATGTATGCCTCCTTAACATTAGCATACAGCAGGTCCAATGTTCTCTCCTCTCTGTTAGGACAGTCCACATACTGAGTGAAGTTTGGTAATGTCCTGGCCATAGTGACATGGTTAAAGTCACCTGATATGGCAATGAAGGCAGTCGGGTGTTGAGTTTGGAGACGCGCTATGGTGGAGTGAATGACGTCACACGCCGACGTTGGGTTGGCAGAGGGGGGGGTGTACACAGCGACCACAACAACATGGGAAAATTCCCTCGGCAAATAATATGGCCTGAGTCCAACAGCCAACAGCTCAATGTCCGGACAACAGATACGCTCCTTGATGGTAATGTGACCAGGAGAGCACCAGCGGTTGTTAACCAACACAGCCAGCCCTCCCCCTTTACGCTTACCGCTCTCGGTGCGGTTCCGGTCGGCCCGAACAGTCTGAAAGCCAGCGATTGAAACATTATCATCTGGAATGTCCTGGTGTAGCCATGTCTCCGAGAAGCACATTAAACTACAATTTTGTGTATACGTGTATCTTTTCTCTCTCTCTCTGAAACGTGAAACAAGTCACGTGAGCCTCAGACCCAGGATCCAATCAAAGGAAGGATACCTCCCAGTTGGGCGTGACCGCGCCACCTCTGAAAAGAGTGTGCCCGGACCACGCCGCACACTTCATTTTGTTTTACACGCTACTATGTTTCTACTCTTCACTTCTTTCTTTTTTGTTTTACTCTTCTCTTTGTCTTACGCGCGCTCTCTCTCTCTTACGCTCTCTCTCTAATTTTCAACCTCTCCAAGCGAGACGTTTTTATCTTCCTTACGCCGACGAAACAAAGACTCTAAAAGGACCTCACTCAGCTTCCCAGGAGACGTCTTGCGCCAGCTAGAGTGTGAAAGAAAATTTACCAGTAACGTCGCGTAACTCCGAATAATCCTTTGTTCTTTTTATTGTGTTTATGTTTTATTGCCCAACCTAAGTTTAATCTCACGATTGATTAAAGCAGGTGAAACTTATTCGTGGCCAGAATAAGACATCACCCCTTTAGATTAGTTGATAGCGGATACATTAGCGTTATAAGCCGACTTCTGAGGGCACAGCTCCTGGAGACTCGAGTGACGAGCTAACCACTCCGAGACGCCACCCCACTCAGGGGAAAGACCAGCCAGGCCTGCAGTCCTCCGCGAAAGGGAACCCCCGATCGACGTCACCCCATCTAAGACCAAGAGTGTCTGACTCAACCTGGAAGGAATCCCCTTTCCAGCGAGCCTACCTTCAACGACGCGGGGAGGACAAGAAGCAAAACCTGGAGCACGGAGGTTAAAACAGCGGGACCCGACGGCTCGGTGAAAACGGCAAAAAAAGTAAGCAAGCAAACTTCATTCACTTTCCAGAAGCTGGTGCCTAATTAAGTCCCTTGATAAATTTATACATTAAGTAAAACCTCAGTTAGCAACACATTAGTCACAAGTCCTAGCGCCTAGCTTATCTTTAAAAATCGAATCGCCTTCACCTGCATTGATGCCGTGAGATTTTGAGATTATGCTATGTTAAGTAAATATTCTTTTGTTAATAAATATTTCCATTATTTGAAATCACAGTGTGTGGAGTCTGTTCATTAAAAGTCTGAAGATCCTGAAGAACTCACTTAGCTTGGCCATTATTCATTCTCAAACTACTTGTTAACGTTTTAATTACTTAAGCCAATTATAAAATTTAATTGTTATCATTAGTCAAATATCAGTAATCATAAGAGTTTGAATAAGGTCAAAGCTACAAACACAATATATAAATATATAATATATATATATATATATATTTATATATATCACGGTGTATACACAACATACACTACAGCTTGTATTCCAAATTCCGTCCACGGACTATCACTGGACACATCTTTTCAAGTGTTTTCACTTTCCTTGGACGCAATATGTATTGTCTTTCAGATTTTTTAGTGTCTTCATTTTTCAGATCCTCCTCATATGTCTGCAACTCTTTCAGTTATGTCTCCTGTGAGCTAGAAGCATTATCTAAGTTCAATAAACATTGGTCTATACTTTTTTCTACTTCTCTCAAAGCTCTCCGTCTGTCTTCTTCTCCTTTAGTGCTGGATGTTGCAGGAAAGAATCCTCTTTCAGAGAAAGATCCCTTACTCTTCCATCCATCATCACTTTCTTCATTCTCTGTTTCATCAGAACTTCCATCTCTTGAGTCCTCTTTCCTTCTACTCACATCTCCTCTTTTTTCTGCTTTAGCCAGCATTCGTGGCTGGGTCATATCCACCCATGGCCTCCTCCTAGTCACTCAGATCCTCATCTCCAATGGTCCTCCCTCTCATTCTCAGTTCACCTCTAGTCTGCAGACGTCGAGTTTTCTTCTTGCTTTTGGAACTCGGATACAGTTTTATCGTTGCCTCTGCTTGTCCTGTTTCAATGATGCATTCATCTTCGTCTTCAATGTGATCATTTCCTCCTTGACTAATCACTGGAAGCTGAGGATAGGCTTTTTCAGTTTTCACTTCCTTCTCATAAGGTGGTGGTGTCTTAACACATGTGAATCCACATGTGAAAAAGACACACTAACTTCTGTTTTTCAGTTTTATTGTAAGTTGATTAATTGCTTCTACACCTTTCTCCCTCTTTTCCTTTGCCGCTTTCATCAGTTTCTGACACTCTTGTTCAAATAACTGGAGAATGCCAAGCTCTACTTCTCTTTTTTCCTTTCACTTTTCTCCTTGATGCCCTTTCTTCTGTCCTGCTTTATATGTTGATACAAGTACCTCTATTGTTTTAATTACATCTGGGTTAAGTGTCCCCTCTACCGGCCATGGTTGGTCTATGTGCCTTTTATCTATGCCTTTTATTAAAGGATTATTTTTCTTAACTATATCAACAGGAGTAACCCCTTTTGAAACATTAGTGCCCATTTTTGGCATAATAATGACTAAATATGTTCCCAACTTACACTTATTAATTATTTATCTCCTTTTGTCCTCTGTTTATAGGCCAATATATTACCACAATCAATAAAAATTAAACCCCAATTGAATTTGCCAACTTCAAAGAAATCAAACCTTAATATGCAATACAATTCACACCACTAAATCCCCTTTACTAAGTGATATAACTACTAAGTGCACCATAAACCTAGATTTATTAAGCATTCAATAACTACCTTGTAATTAAAGAATATACAAACTTATATAAGGCTCAACAAGCACTTCTAAATATGATTACCACTAAATATTTGCAACCCCATATACTTATAGCAAAGCTTAAATCAGAAACCCCTTTTCAAATAATAATTTTTCTTCATAAACCTCGTTGTTAATTCTTTATAATCAAATTATTATCTTAAAAATGAACAACCTGTTGCCAAGCTTTCTTTGAAGAAGTCTATGTCACGTACTATAGAACAAATAATGAACTAAATGCAAATAGATAAACAAATCAATGAATTTCCAAATATTACTTTTTAATAATGAGACCTATTATTGATTTAATCTAAATGTATCTATGCAGGTGTTTGTGAAAGAGGTTTGTGGATAAAATGACTGGCCTTTGTGCAGTCTGCTCTGCTCTGGGTATCTTTGACCCCCCTTTTTTCCTCCTGTTCCTCGTCTCACCGTCTCACGCACACTTACAGATGAGAGAACTCACACACACACACACCCCACATGATAAAAGAAACAGACAAATAGAAATTTAATACATTCAGCTTACTTCTTAGTAATTAAACGTTGTAGAAAACAATTTTATTACTTTGTGTTAGTGGACAAATATCTTTAAATGATTAGTTAAAATTAGAAAGTGTAATTCCACATACATTGTATGAGAACTTGTATTTTATATGCACTCATATGAATGACTAACCAGTATTTACACATGCATTTAAACAGTTTAGAATCTGCACTGGCATGATGACTCACCTCTCTAAATTCTTAAACATTTAATCTTGAACAGATCTGCACTTTTCAGGCTTTTAGAAGACACACATTAATTACAAGTGTTAGCCAGGACAGCTGAACTTTAGTGCCATTTTGACCTGAAGTGCATTAGTGACTCCCCTAAATTTTGGTGAATGAAAAGGAGTGTGGGAAGAAATGGTACTTGTCACCCTGGCTAATAATGAATGTTTTGGGGTCACAGGTGCATGTGAAACTCGCACGCGAGAAAGTTGAGTACTAACATGTCTTATTATGCATATTAATATATGTTAATCAGCCAGAAATGCCTCACCACCAGGCTATACGTCATCTGGGGTATAACTGTGGGGTCAGATGGGGGAAGAGGTCAGAACTCTACTGGGAAGGGTATCAGACCATTTCATGTATTGTTCTCTTGGATCCAATATTATTAAATAAATACTTTGATTTGCTTTGAACTTCACTCGACTGGTTTTTGCAAAGCTCCCGGAACGAGCACGTCCCCCGAAGAGGGGGGTGTATTTTGGAGCTTTTGGATATTTTTAAATTTTAATTACTTTGAGAACGGTCCAAAATAACATTTTAATCTTCAACATTCAATATGCTTATTTGTATTTTATTTACCAACATTTAGTTCATTCATAACATTTTTACCCTTCATTCAATATTGTAAACACCTCCAACAAATCTCTTCATTGGCTTGAAGTCTAAATGACCTTTTTCTCATCATCATCATCATCATCATCATCATTTTCTTCTCCGCTTCTCCATTTCAGGGTCGCGGTGGCAACAGGGCGAGCAAAGAAGCCCAGACGTCTCTGTCCCTTGCAACATCCACCAATTCCTCCTGGGGGATCCCAAGGCGTTCCCAGGACAGCCGGGAGATATAATCCCTCCAGCGTGTCCTGGGTCTACCCCGGGGCCTCCTTCCAGTTGGACGTGCCTGGTATACCTCCAGTGGGAGGCATCCAGGAGGCATCCTGATCAAATGCCCAAACCACCTCAACTGACTTCTCTCAATGCGAAGGAGCAGCGACTCTACTCCGAGCTCCTCCCTAGTCACTGAGCTCCTCACCCGATCACGGAGAGTACGCCCAGCGACCCGTCGGAGAAAGCTCATTTCGGCCGCTTGTATCCGCGATCTTGTTCTTTCGATCATTACCCAGAGCTCATGACCATAGGTGAGAGTGGGGACGTAGACTGACCGGTAAACTGAGAGCTTTGCTTTATGGCTCAGCTCTCTCTTCACCACAACGGTGCGGTACAGTGACCGCATTACTGCAGACGCTGCACCTATCCTACGGTCAATCTCACCATCCCTCTTCCCATCACTCGTGAACAAGAACCCGAGATACTTGAACTCCTTCACTTGGGGCAGGTTCTCACCCCTTACCTGAAGGGAGCATGCCATCTGTTTCCAGGAGATAACCATGGCCTCAGACTTGGAGGTGCTGATCCGCATAACGACCGCTTCACACTCGGCTGCAAACTGCTCAAGTGAACGCTGGAGGCCTCCGTGCGAAGAAGCCAGAAGAACAACATCGTCCACAAAAAGCAGAGATGCCACCTCCTGAGATCCTCGACGGAAGCCCTCCTGCCCCAGGCTACGCCACGCCACCCTGTCCATGAATATCAGGAACAGGAGTGGAGATAAGGCACAGCCCTGACGGAGTCCAATGCCCACACTGAACAAGCCTGACTTACTACCAAGGATGCGAACACAACTCAAACTCTGAGAGTACAAGGACCGTACGGCTCGCCGGAGCGACCCTGGCACCCCATACTCCTGGAGCACCTCCCACAGAATCTCTCGGGGAACACGGTCATATGCCTTCTCCAAATCCACAAAGCATGTGTAGAGTGGAGTAGCAAATTCCCATGCCCCCTCAATCATCTGTGCAAAAGTAAAGAGTTGGTCCATAGTTCCACGGCCAGGACGAAATCCGCATTGTTCCTCCAATATCCTAGGTTCGACTATCGGACGGATTCTCCTTTCCAGCACCTTGGCATAGACTTTCCCCGGGAGGCTGAGAAGTGTAATGCCACGATAATTCGCACACTTTCTCCGGTCCCCTTTTTTGAAAATAGGAACCACCACCCCGGTTTGCCAATCCAAAGGCACCGTTCTCGAGGTCCATGCGATATTGTATAGGCGTGTCATCCAAGACAGCCCCACAGTATCGAGTGCCTTCAGTAACTCTGGGCGAATCTCATCCACTCCTGGAGCTTTGCCACTGCGAAGGTTTTTCACCACCTCAGTGACTTCAGCCAAGGAAATGGAATCTGACCCCCCAGACACTTCTGGCCCTACCTCCTGTACAGGAGGCATGTCTCTCGGGTTAAGGAGTTCCTCAAAGTGCTCCTTCCAACGCCCAACAATACGCTCAGTCGAGTTCAGAGTTTCACCATCCTTGCTGAGCACAGCTTGGACAGTGTCCCCCCTCCCCCTCCTGAGCTGTCGGAGTGTTTTCCAGAACCTCTTTGAGGCCGCCCGGAAGTCATTCTCCATGGCCTCTCCAAACTCCTCCCTTGCTCTGGATTTTGCTTTAGCAACTGCCACAGCTGCAGCCTTTTTCGCCTGCCAGTACCCATCCGCAGAATCGGAAGTTCCCTGAGCTAGCCAATCTCGAAAAGCCTCCTTCTTCCGCTTGACAGCTTCCCTCACCCCTGGTGTCCACCAACAGGTTCTTGGGTTGCCGCCATAACAGGCACCGACAAGCTTTTGACCACAGCTACATGCAGCCGCTTCCACGATGGAGGTCCGGAACAGTGTCCATTCAGACTCCATTCCCCCTACCTCCTCCGGAACATGTGAGAAGTTCTCTCGGAGGTGAGAGTTGAAATCCATCTGGACAGAGTCATCTGCCAGCTTTTCCCAGCACACCCTCACAATACGTTTGGGTTTACCAGGTCTGTCCGGCAGCTTTCCCCGCCATCGGATCCAACTCACCACCAGATGGTGATCGGTTGACAGCTCAGCCCCTCTCTTTACCCGAGTGTCCAAAACATACGGCCTCAGGTCAGAAGACACAACCACAAAGTCGATCATTGACCTTTGGCCCAGAGTGCTCTGGTACCAAGTACACTTATGAGCAATCTTATGTTCGAACATGGTGTTCGTTATGGACAAACCATGGCTAGCACAGAAGTCCAACAACATCACACCACTCGGGTTTAGTGTGTGATTTAGTGTCTCACCCTGTGCAACTCCTGAGTAAGAGAGAGACCAACCCCTATCGAGGAGTTTGGTTCCAGAGCCTACACTGTGTGTAGAGGTGAGCACAACTATATCTAGCTGGTATCTCTCAACCTCACGCACCAGCTCTGGCTCTTTCCCCCCCAGTGAGGTTATGTTCCACGTACCAAGAACCAGTTTCCGCTGACAAGTTCCACGACGCCAGGGGCCCCCTTGCCCCCGCTCTGTGCCCGATGGGCATTGCACCGCACCCCTACTCTGGATCTTGCGGGTGGTGAGCCTACATGATCCTCCCACGTTGCCATTTCGGGCTGAGCCCGGCCGGGTTACGTGGGCTGCCCAGCCACCAGGCGCTCGCCGTCGGACACTACCCCCAGGCCTGGCTCCAGGGGTAGGTCCCGGTAACCCTTTCCCGGGCAGGGTACACTGAATTTTAATGTGTGTACTCATAGGAATGCTTTTGGATCATGTTTGTCTGGATCTTCACTCCAGACCTGTTCGCCATGGGAGACCCTACTGGGAGCTAACAGCTCCCGACGGCATAGCCCTGGAGGTCATGAGACCACACAAGCCCTTCCGCCACGACAAGGCCCTGATCCAGGAAGGGACCTTTTTCTCAACCCCCCTTTTTCTCAATCCCCCTAGAAAGGGTCTAAAGTGATTGATGGCAAAACTAAGTCCATCCTCAATACAGCTTCCTTTAACATCTAGTCCGGCTTAACCAGTTTAAGATAAACATGTCACATACTATTTTATGACCACATGATAGTAAATTTCCAACCCTGCATCTTGATTCTTAAGATGTATATACTAAGATATGATTAATGTACTATGTTGTAATCTTCACATATAAACATCGCAGTGGTATGTTTAAACCCCAGAAAGCACCAATGTCAAACACTCAAAGTTTTCCAATATTCACACATTGGCAGTACTTTCACTTATCAGTTGGCAGCTAAATTTTTTTTTCATATAAAGTAACAGTACTTCACAGAGATCTAAACACCAGAGACTATAAGATTCAACCCCTTTTTCGGAGCAACAATTGTTAATTCCTTAAACCCAAATGAGCAACTTTAAAGCTCAACATCCCAACCAAACATATAAGGCCATTCCTCAGTTCCACTGGTCTAAAACAATTACCCCATTCAATGTGTCTCAATTTCATCAAACTATTGCATTCAAAGAGAACACAAACAAATTACTGCTCCACCAATTCACTCTCACCTACTATGTTAAATTAATCCTTTATTCCCTTTTATTTTAAATCATAAGCACAACACAAGCACCACACCCATAGAAAAACTCACTCAATGCACCCATTCTCAGGAGCTCCAAACCCCTGCACAGCTCTATACATCCATATTTTTTTCTAATTTGCCCAAATAACTATTAGTTTTTATTGAAATCAAATCAACATGGCTTTTATCAGTACGTCACAAATCAAAGTCCTGCCATTTCTCTCTTTTTCAAGAGTGAATTTTAGGCCTTACACACTTGTCACTTAGACCCCTCTTTTTCCAATAAAAGCCATCATATGGAGATTTCAACATTTTTCTCCTTTTTCTTCAATAACAATTTTCCCTTTAATTCCCATGATTAAACCTTACAGTTTCCCCAATGTACCCTATTAATTACTCAGCTTTACACCTTGCTCTCCTTTCTCCTATTCTCAGCATCTAAAAACATCTTTCTGGAGCTCATTGTCTATAGTTTCTTAATGTATAGTCTCCAAGAAAGCTCATAAAAACGTCTTTCTGGAGCTCATTTTCTACTGTTGTCTTTAATTTATTGTCTCCCAGAAAGCTCATTTATTTTTACTTTATATTTTTAATTTAAAAATGTCTTCCGTTCAGGCTCATTGTCATAAATAAACAAACCCCTCATTTTAATGAGGTTCATAATCATTTAAATAACTGTCTGTCCTTGAACGAAGCTCATAATTTTTACCATTACAAATTTCTTTCCCTATTAATTTATAAATCTCTCATTCTTTATCACATTTCCCCTCTTTCTCTAAACACACTCTCTCTCTCTGACACTCTCTGGGCAGAGGTGTCCTTTCCCCCCTTTCTCTAAACACACCCACAGAAAATGTATGGCTCTTTATAGTGCACACACACTCATGAACAACAAAAGAAGGGAGGGGGTTGATGACTCCCCCGCTTTCTCTCCCCCCCCCCCAAAAAAAAAAAATTATTTCAGCTGACACACACACATAGTTACAGACTAAGGGACAAAGTTATAAGATGGGAAAAGGGAGGGGGCGAGGCACACACACTCACACTGACACACACACATACACAGCAAGACACTTCTTTTTTCTTAACTCACTAAGCACACACACACACATGCACAGCATCCAACATCCCCCAAACAGCGCTTACACACACCCATCACTTTCAACACAATTCTCATAGTCGACTCATTCACACATTAACAGCATGCTTTTTTATTGCCGCCCTTTCCTTTATTCCTTATTCTTTTATTTCCTTATTTTTAATTTATGCTACCTTATGAGGTGTAATTATTCAAAAAGAGGCAGCATCAATACAGAGTTCGTCAACAGTGTTTCGAGTGGACACCCCTAATTAAATCTCTGCATCACACCTCCAGTTTCTCATCAAACTGACCCAAAAAATCACCTAGTGAATTTTTCAGGATTTACGGCCGGGCTATCCCCGCCTCCACAAGGGCTTTTATCCGAATCAGGGCGTTCTCTTTTTATTTAACTCTATTGTCTCTTTTCCTCTTATTCCCATATATTCCTCTTATATTCCTTTTCCTTATCCTTTAAACCTTAAATTCCTTTTAACCAAATGCCACTGGGCCCAGGGCTTCTCACTATTTCAATATAATCCACAATAACTCAAAGCTTACTTTCACGCAATGACTGTGATTCATGTCTTACAGTTATAAATAACTCTAAATATACAGTTAAAAATAGGGCCCTGTTTACCCAAACGTGCATGTCATCATCAGCTCACCTTATTGTTACTAATTAAGCTATTCTACACTTATACTTCAACCTTTCCTTTCCTTTTCCTTCATTTCTCTATTACTATGACTATAATTAAAATTTAGAACGGAGAAACTTTATCCAACACCATCATCAACACAACACTGCATACACTAATGAGTCTATCTCGGTGCAACTCTTTCTGCATCAGACAGCCCAAACACCCAACCGGCGCTCAAATTTGTGAAAATCTCACCTTCTATTTGCCGACTTTGAGCGGGAGTTTGAATGCAGGGGCCGTCCGAAGCAGGAAGATCCACAACTCAGCATCCCATCCTCGTCGCCATCTTTGTTGTTAACCTTTGCTGTGTTGTGAAGACAGGTGATGGAATAGAATCTCCGCAGACACGGTTAAAAGTGTTAATACATCTTTATTTACCAAAACAGTGTCTTACGGGTTCTTAAGGATCCCGTGAGAGGAGTGTTCAATTCAGCGCTCAGAGTCTCTCTCCCATGTCTAAAATCTCTCCCCCCTCCTGGCTAGGGCCCTGCTCTATAAGATTCTCCCACATCTTTCCAAATATGGTAATCTAGAGGATATGTTTTCAATTGCATGTTCTAAGTGACTAAGGGAGGAGTAAAATTGATAGTTTCCTACCCTCACTGACAGCTTATCCTAATCATTCCTCTCTGTGGAGCACAGACACCAAGCATAAGGCTGAACATAAAAACACAGTGAACATTTCTTAATACTGCCTTATGAGGCCTTCTGATTAAATATACCTCACTACCCCCACAGTTGGAAACTTCAACCGCATCAGGTGGTGATTCTGCAGAAGAAGAAGACAGAGTGCATGCTCCTTGAGGGAATGAAGCATCATCAGACCATTGAAACATGTTGGAGGGAGGATCTACCTTGCCTTGATCCACTGGTTCCTCAGCAAAGAGAGGAGAAATTTTGTAATCAGCGTCTGCTTCAAGTATGGGTGGTGGAGCTTCTACTGGTTTCCAAGTATGGGCTTGCTTGAACACCCAGCTATTGTCCAGTGGTGTGCGAGAGTGATAGGGCTTCAGTTTATCATGGTGGACTACTTTACACTTTGTCTTTGGGTACTTTTGAATGCGGTATACTAGATCATCAAGCTGGCCAAGGACAAAATAAGGTCCTTCATATGACGGTAAGAATTTCTTTACCTTGTTCTTTTCCGGCTTGGTGCCTTTAATTAGATGCCAAACAGCATCACCAACCTTGTGTTGAGTTTTGCAGATGTTTTTGTCATACTGCCTCTTGGCACGTTCCACTGAAAGCCCAAGTACATCTCCACTGGCTCCAGTACGCTTTAGTGGCCGGGCTACAGGCGGACACTTCTCTTCAAGATGGTCGCTCCTGTCTCTCCCTTAACCACTTCCTTACTGGTGCAATGTCAGGATCAGTTTGTTGTGCCTCACACAGCTATTCCACGGTCCAACCTTGGAATGGGCTTACTCCAACTGTTCCAGTGAAACAAATTCTTATCATCTCATTAAGGGATTGTTCTCACCTGCTATCTGGTTCCTCTTCTGAAGATATTACAGTCGTGGTTGGCTGTCCTACCCCCACTCGCGCCAGCTCGGTAGAATAAACACTGGGAACTCTCTCTAAGCTGGTGTTTAAATTACACTGTGCCGCTTGGTGGTGGAGACGAACAGTGTCCAATGAGGGATCTGGTATTATGCAAGGACAAGATTTCAGACAGGGCCTCCTAGATAATGCGTCAGCATTGCAGTGTTGGTTGCCTGGACGGTGGATTACTTGAAAGTCATACTCTCCAAGTTTCTCTAACCACCTTGCCAACTGTCCTTCATGAGCCAGCGCAAACTGCTGTGGTCAGTTCGCATAGTGAAGGCACGGCCGAGAAGATACTGACGGAAATAGGACGTGAGATCCACCACAGCCAGCAGCTCTCGCCTAGTCGTGCAATAATTCTGCTCTGATTGTGACAGTCTGCGACTTCCATAGGCCAAAACACGTTCCTCATCACCTTGGATTTGCGACAGGACAGCTCCAATCATGAAGTCACTCGTGTCTGTGTCCAGAAGGAGTTCACCACTATTCAGTGGATAACCCAAAACAGGTGCAGAAGTGAGCCGTCGCTTTAACTCCTCAAATGCTGTTTGACAGTCATCTGTCCACTGGAACCGTGCATATTCCTGGTGAGGGCATGGAGTGGTTGGGCAATGGTGGCAAAATCTTTCACAAACCACCGGTAATATGAAGCAAGTCCGACAAACTGGCGGACCTCTGAGATGTTGCTGGGACAAGGCCAATCCATCACTTTAAGGAGTGGTTTGTACCACTTCTGCAGTTTGAAGAACTCCTGCCACTGTGCCCTTCCTCACTATAACTGTTGTAGTACCAGGGTTAAACATTCGGATAGGAATACAGTTTTTGGGCTGCGCCTTCACAACAGGCTGTGCCATTAATACTCTGTGTTTCTTAACAAATCCTTAAGTAGGGCTCAACACCACTTCTCCTTTCTCAAACCCTCAGAAATGAGCATTGCCAGGCACAACATATTCACAACCAGACTCTAAGGTACTGGTGCGTGCAACTCTGACAACGTGGACTCTGGGCTTGTCTCTGGAGTTGAAATAGGGAGTCTGCTCCCCAAACAACACAATTCTCAGTTCCCCAAAGTCCAGACGTGCCCGTGACTGTTCCAGGAATGGATGACCCAGCATAGCATCAGTGCCTCCTGCCACATCTGCAATGATGAAATCAACACTGACCGTATTACTGCCGATCTGGACAGGGAGGTGTACTTCTCTGAGCACTGCAACGTCCACAGACCCGATACCCTGTAAGAACTGCACAGTTGATGGCTGAAGTGAGGGTTTAACAACTGGGTGAATGTCACTGAAACAGTGAAGAGGCAGAACATTCCTTCGCGCACCACTATCTAAGATTGCACAGACCTCTTTGTCATGAATTGGCATATGAATGCGAACTTCTGGACCACCCTTGACAATGAGTACTGGTGAAGCATTTTGAGTGCGACTATGAGTGGTTGCTTCCCGGTCTGCTTGGGGTTTAGCTGGCTTCCATGAAGGGCAGCTTTTTTTCATATGTCCCACCCCTGAGCAGTTATGGCACTTAACCTCATCCCCCATTTTTCCATCTTCTCCCTTTAAATTTGTACTGGGTTGGCTGAAATGTTTGATTTCCTTGGCTCCGTTCTAACATATCCATCCTACCATCCTCGTCGTCTATCTTGCTAAACGTGGAGCCATCACATACCACCGCTGTCCTTGTTCTTCGCTCTGATATCTGCTGTGGGCTTGTGGACATGAGTTGGGTGACACTTGCAGCTGCTCGCCTTGTGACCTCATACTTGAATGCAATTTCATATGCCCTAGACAGCGTGCAGGGCCACTCCTCCAGCAGCTTTTGTATGATGTCAGCATCTCCCATAGCGTTAGTGAAAACCTCCACACAGATGACATCCTGTTCAGCTTCTGAGCGGTCTGCATAGGCCATTGACACTTTCTCATATATATCATCTCTGAGCACATGTACGGCCTCACCAGCTTTGCAAATTCTCTGCCTCAGTTAAATAGCCACGGCAACTGCATGCACGGATGCTGACCCATAAGCAGTCTCCACTTCCTAAATAATTCGTTTATAATCCCACTGGGCAGATTTTGGGTTTTTGTGAATTACAGCTCCTGCAGAACCCATTAGACAGACCTTAAGTTGGACAGTCATTGTGCTCTGTGTCCAATGATTAGCTCTTGCACAGCTCTCGAAATGATATAGGAACTCTTTCCATGAAGGAGTACCATCAAACTAGCCTGGACGTAGTGTGGGGTTCCTTTCATGTCTGCCACTATGTTTATCCCCACTGCTATCAGAGGCACTGTCACAATGTACATATTTTAATGGCTTATAACACGAAGTGGGCTGCATGGGCCTACGAGGAATGCATTCACACTCCATGTGTCCAGTTATGTGCATTTCCAATGGACGAGCACTCCTCTGAGGGCTACTGACTTTTTGATATGGCTATGCATTCATGCAGCTTTGGTTCGGAACTTCTACTGCCTCCCGACTGTAATGTAGAGCTGGAGGGCTATTACTTAATGCATCTAAATCAGCAATATGTGTGCTTTTGCATAATACAACAGTGAAAGGGTTAACGGGGTTGCACGTAACTCACCGGCGCAAGCTGAAAATCCCGGACGAAGCTCCCAGTGTTACTTTTTATTATTCTTTCTTTCATGGTTCTCTGGGCTAGGGCTGTCTGCCCTAGGGTAACACCTGCCTTCAAGCCCGCGTATTCCGTACGGCAGCAAAACACAGAGCAGCCAGTTCACTTCCAAGCACTGCACCGTTTATTTACATTTCTAAAACAGCTCAATGTATAACAGCCATGGGTGGAGAGCCGTGGGTTGAGTAGGCTAATGATAAGTTGAAACAGGACACGAACAAAAACCTCAGTAACACCTTTCTTTGCCCCTTCCTTCCTCTTCACTCCCCCGAAGGACTACTTTTTACAATTAAAAAAAAAAAGAAAAACACAACCACTGACCCTGATGCGTCCCTTCCCCACAGTCTCTCTTAAAGGAACCTTAACCCCTTTTTGCTAACAGTTTCATAGGTCCACACAGCTCACTGCTATGGAATGTGAGGTTTTTAGAAAGTCAAAGGCTGAATCTTAAAATTTCTCAATTTCTTGATCTAGATCCAGTGTCGGAAACAGGTTCAGCATACCTGGGCCTTCCTCCACTACACAGGACTTTAAAAAAAACTAGAAACAACAACAGAAAACATTTGTAATACATTTATTTATTTTAATGTAAGAAAATTTACACCACTAGAAATATGGCAAGAATTGTCCAAAACATTAAAAGAAGAGATTATTGCCTCAAACAAACTTTAGAAAATGATGCAAAAGAGAGCAAAGGCTGTTCTCAGAGATACAGTTTAAACCAGAGTTGGTTGTATTGGTAAACACCCCTCAAGTGAATGTAAAAGACCTGCAGCAAGATTTGGTGGTGGCAGCAGGTACTGAAATTTCCGTTTGCAAATACATAGCATATTAAACGCTGAATATCTCATGGATTGATTTAATGCAAACAGCAGTAATTTATTAAATGTTGCTACTAAACCTGATTTGCGATGGAAGTGGAATAATTTTGATTTCAATTGTATGTCCCTTAGGGGCATCTTAGGGGCATTTTTGTTAGGCATCAACTACTGCATACAGGGAACACCACAGACCTGCTGTTTTGGAGATGCTCTGAGCAAGACATTAAGACCATCACAATTTTGCCCTGGTCAAAGTGGCTAAGATCCTGACATTCACGCATTTTACCTGCTTACAACAGGCCCACTTCTAAGCTTTTAAGCTTTTAAGTTTAGCTTCCAGCTTCCAGTTAATTGAGTAAGAAAGGTAATGAATAAATGAATGAATGAATGAATGGAGTGCCCTCTTGTTAAACGGTATTGTATGATAACGTGTTATCATTCAACAATTCACCTTACAATACAGAAGATGAAATATGTATATAAAAGGTATATTAAAAAAATAAGGATTGCACATGGTTTGCTTGAGGCATATTCCTCATTCTTTGTCTTTATATTTACATAAATTACACAATGGAAAGAAGACAGTTCCAGCATATGACACCTTCATCATGCATGTGTCTTATAAAAAAGAAGCAGAGAATGTGTCTGCAGCAGCTGACTAACACTCTCTGTGACACACAATAAGGCTCAGTGTGATTTCTGTCTAATTTATCATCCACTGTGCAATTGCAATCACCTCCATAAACAAATAGTCATCAGAGCCACAATCCTGCAGCGCTGCACTTACACTTGGAAGAAAACGAACCCATTCTGCACCATTTGTGGGATCTTATCATGTTTCACCTCATAAGAAATAGACAAACGATTTTTGCAAAAAGTACAGCTACCCCTCCTCTAGTAGTGACTAAATGTGACTAAAAATAATTTCACCCGCTCACTCCTTCCTCCAGTCAGTTTCATTGGTATCATCACTGTTTCCTGAACAAGAACAACATTGACAGCCTATTGTTTAATGAGTTCATAAATTAGAGCCCCTTTCTGAACATCCCATGCTCCCAGCTTCGACACTCACTGTGCCTTCCCTTTGTTTTCAGCAGTTTGGCCTCTGTCACTTTTCTTTTTCCAGAGGGGGTTTTAAAAAAGACTCCTCAACCTCAGCTTCTGTGCCATTACGGTCAGTACTAGCACTGTTTGTCATCTCGAGTCTCCTGTGCCCTGTCTGTCTCACTGTCCACAGCACTCCCAGCTTCAGAATCAGCTGTTTCACACCCGTCCTCTGCCCGCTCCTGTGTGGTAGAGGCTAATTCACCTACACTCTCTGTTCGGAGATCAGCAGAACTCTCTCTGGGCCCAGCTGCAACATCACCTGGCTGTTTCCTGCCCCTTGGAACCAGGGCCTGCCTCTGCCTCCTGAGGACGCAATGCCTTAGCAGGGGATTACAACCAAGGGTCATTCTTTTCATGTAAGATACAAACTGACCATAGCAAGACAGTTCATCAGTTAAAAGTCCATCTTTAATTACAGGTGGTACACTGGACAGTGTGATTTTCTTGGCAGGAAGAACGAGAGGCATTACGTGAACACCACACTCCACCACAGTGTTTACGTGCTCTCTAAAAATGCAATTCAGTGTCATTCATACAAGAATTAGGACCAATACTCACACAGTCAATAACTTCCCTTGCTACACTTGTACACTGAGCACCTGACCTCGGGGTAATCCTTATGCCGTGACGACGCAAAAACTGGTCAAATCAAACTCTCCTCTCCGCTGTCGCCATGGCAACATGTTATGTCGTGTTGAGCTACCTTGTCGAAATGTTCTACCAGTGTACATTTTATGTACAGTTGCTTAAATAAAACAGTGGGTACGATCCACTGATCCACGATATCACCATAATTGTCTTAAAACTACTTTAATTGTAGGCAGCATTTTCTGATGCACTACATTTAGCATATCAGAGGATATGCTAAATGTAGTGCATCAGAAAATGCTGCCTACAATTAAAGTAGTTTTAAGACAATTATGGTGATATGAAATGGTTAAATTCCATTTGCCCTGTAAGGTTTGGAACACTCAAGCAAATAACTAATGTCTCCTTTTAAATTTCATCTGGAGATATTTTAATATTTAAAGGTCTGGTCTCTGACCACAAGAGGGCAGCAGCATCTCAGTGAAATGAAGGTGTTTCTCTTTAAAACCCAGAGCTTCTATGGGGCCTTCAGGTTCTGTTTGTTCAGCACCAACCGTTCAGCACCAACCTGATTACACACTGTAACAATAGTTACACAGTCCATCAGCCCCTGGGAAATCATTTAGAATTTTTTTTTATTTGTATAATTGAAAAACTTGGGTGTTATGTGTAATGTGATGGTTTCAGAATCTCAGAATCTCAGAACCTCAGAATCTCTCTTTATTTCGCCAGGTATGTTAGACATACTAGGAATTTGTCTTGGTGACAGCAACACATGTATGACATGTAACACGTACACAGACTGTTAACAAAACTTTAAAAGAGGTACAATAAACAATAAATAGACTAAAAAAAATACAGTTAAGTACTAGAAAAAAAGAGCGTTAAGACATAAATTAGACAACATAAAATATAAAATCTATACTGTACAGATATGCGTATGAATATAAATGTTTCCAGATATTCCTAAAGTAGGTTATATTATATATTGTTGTAGAAGTTACAGAAATAGAACTTCTGTACAGCTGTGCAAAATAGCATAGTGCAAGTGAGTAAAGTGTCCTGTTCAGTGCAGTTATGTCCAGTCGGTTTAGTTCAGTGGTTTGGAGACTCAGAGGTGTTCACTGTGGTTGAGGAGAGCTACAGCTCTGGGAAAGAAGCTGTTAGCATGTCGTGTTGTGCTGCTTTTCATGTGATTATTTTGTTAACATAATTGTATTAATGCTGTTACTCTGCTGTACTGCTGACCGAGTCTGGCCGCTACTTTCGCTGCTACTCTGCTGCACTGCCAATTGAGTGTGGGTGCCCTCCCTCCTGCTACTCTGTGTTACATGCTAAACGAGTATGGCTGGAGTATGGCCAGACTGGAGCCTGTATTCAGGGAAACTCCATTTCTCCTAAGACTGTCCTACTGAGTGCTGTATTTATAACTGTGCCAACCATCACTCTGTCACATCTTTGTAAAGGGGAGACAGGTACATTATTCAGATGTGTTTGTCAAGAAAACTAAAGGAAAATAGGCAAAAGTAGAAAGAAAATCAGTAGGCTCAGTAAAATGCCCTTTTGCTCAAGCATACATCATTTTCCTATTTTTATCCCTATACAAGCATTGTCTGACTGCTCCAGGAAGCAGAACATTCAGTCACCTACTCAGTGACCAATAATTTGTTTAAATCCCAGCTGTTAAAATGCATTCAGAAAACTCACTTATTTTTAAAACAGTCCCATCTATACTCTTAGTTAATACCCACTGCCACAAAGGAGTTTTTGTCCCACATTTGGATCCTGACCATTTGAAAACCTGGATGAAAGTGGACAAGAATTATGCTGATGGCCTACAGTCTGGAAATGAAGGACTACAAAGTGCCCCTGCTCAGTCAGTGGAACTGAGAGAATAAACAGTAGAGTGTAGAAACAAGGAGGTGACTTTTAATGTTGTGGCTGATCTGTGTATCAAACATGAATGAAAGAGATCCTAACGAGATAATAATTTGTACACACACAACAGTAAAATGAACTGAGAGTCAAAGTCTTACCTGCTGGATCCATCCTGAGAGTGGCTTCCTCTGCATTTGTGTCTAATGTAGAAACCAAGGTTAGTGCTTGGACACTATGGTATTACATCTTTAGACTGTATGGATATACATTACTGAGCAAAAGTCAGGGACCACCCCCCGTTTTCTCACTGACATATCTCAGCATCAGAAAATAAAAAAATGTATATTTGACAAAAAAATACACAGAAGCCTCAACACCAACACTGTAAAACTGATTTTCACCCATTCACTGATGTTGAGGTTTGGTTTCTGGGACATTCAGTCCACTGTCAGATCACCAGCAGATTTGTTTTGTTTGATTTTCAGATATTATTTTGTGTCTATTTATTTCCCACCAAAGGCTTCTGTCCTGCTCAGTTGTTCTGGTGTGATGCGCAAAGTCCCAGGTTCTCTGCATCTTGGTTTATCATACATTTTTCTATTAACTTTTCCCTTACCTTATTTAAGTGGATTATCTTTTATCACCTAAGCAATAAAAGTGAATAATCTGGGCTTAATGGTCAAGAAATTATAATAGTTAAAGGTACCATCTACCATACTGTTCTCTCTCGTTTGTTTACATTCAGAAGCTTCATGGCTTTAAGGTGGAAATATATAGAGATAAAACAACTGTCTGTAAATGTTTATTCACTGTTTGAGTTAACACAGAAACTTATTTGTACCTCGAGTTGTTAATTTTTGAAGCACTTTCACTCTGTTTGCTTTCATGAAGTTAGCTCTCACTTGAATTTAGAGTCAGTTCCATCGTAAAGGCAAAGTTCATGATTATAATGAAAAATAAATTCAGATGTTTTTTCACCATTTGCAATCAACCTACCAGCATGTGTTTTTTGACTGTGGGAGGAAACCGGAGCACCCAGAGGAAACCCACACGGACACGGACAGAACACACCAAACTCCTCACAGACACCTGGAGTGGGATTGAACCCACAAACTCCAGGTCCCTGGAGCTGTGTGACAGCGACACTACCTGCTGCACCACCCTGTGGTAATTCAAATTCATTCAAATACAAAAAACAAACCATCCCACATTAAAAAAAACACTAAGATTAGAACTGCGTTCCCCCACAATTGTAGACTTAGGTTAAAGTGATCTGAAACAGCTAAAACAATTGTAAAAAAAAAAAAAAAAAAAAAAAAAGAGCAGCAAATGTTGAGGAAGCATTCTCAGAATTTTATAAAACTTTTTTTATTACAATCGTGAAACGTTGCCTTTAAGATACATAATGGATAGGTGGTCCCTAAATTTTGCACAATACTATACACAATAAATTTTTTTATAAATAATTCTCCACCTGTAAGGAAAACCCGATGTCGCGCCCACACTAGCTCATTGTTTTCATCCAACAGACCAACTGTCACTTCCTCAGCTTTAGAGTCAAGAATCACATCAAATGTGGGGTGATAGTTTGGGCCATAATCACACTCAAATATTTCAACCTAGAAAACACAGATCACTGCTGAGATGCCTGGTATTTATCATGAATGATTAACCCTTTGTGGTAACGATGTAGTTTACCTCTGGCTGAGACACGTAAGGGTCACAGGACGGTCTGTATTTTCTCCCAGGTGTCAGCTTGCATGTAGAGCTGGTCTCTATGTATTTTTTCTGCTCATGTTTTCTCATCACCTTCAAGAGCAGGAAAATTGTTAGTGAGATTCTGAGTGTGTTTCAGCTTGTTCAACTTGGGTTTCGTCTTTTCTTGTATTGACTTTATTCAAACAACACCTCACCTTTGGCTTCAGACAACACACATCTGCCACTGTTCTGGGTTATGAATTAGATCAAGTGAAGTTTCTGTTTGTGCTTTAAGGCTTTGTGTCCATCTCATTATTGAATTTTATATAATGATAATTACTAATAATCAACCAGTAAATCAAAATTCATATGATTTATTTGAACTTGACTTGGACTCGAGATTCAGGACTCATAAACCATCTTTTTTTAATGTAGTTATTATTATTATTATTATTATTATTTTATCTGTTTGGTGACCTGCATTCCCTGCCATATCACATGCATGCAGCCATAGATAACAGCACTGACCACAGCAATGGCAAGTTCACTCACTGGAGCTGAGCCTTTTGTCATTAAGTTTGGTTGTAAAATATACTGCTTTATTAAGTCGTCTTGGAGGCGTCTCACTGCAGAGAGATATCGAAATGAAATTCTGCAACCAGTGGCAATCCCATATCTCCACAGTCTGGGACCAAACTCCATCCTCCAAGATGACAATGCTTGCCCCCACAGAGCAGATTTTATCAGAGACTACCTCCAGAATTTGGGAGTGGAGAGGCTGGAATGGCCTGCCAGCGTCCTGACCTCAACCTCATTGAACACTTGTGGGATTAGCTTGGGCGTGCTGTCCATGACAGAGTGACCAACACAACTACGATGACTGACTTGTGACAAATTCTGGTTGAAGAATGGGATGCCATCCCACAGCAGTGTGTGAGGCTCCTGTTTGTTGAATAAATTGTTAAATGGCCAATATGTCTTGTTTTTTTTTTTTTTCAAATTTAACCATCCAGTCCACCAAACGAGTCAATGGCAGAATAAGTTGTTTGGCATTGGCTGAGAAGATTTCGCAACCCACATTCTCACCTTTACTGTTCATCCCACGAATGCATGTTCCTTGCAAATGTGGCACCAATTAAACTGGAAATTAACAGGCTTTCCAACGGTATAAGATTTATTGCCAAGGAGCATTGTTACAACAAAGAAATAATCGATCAAACATACATTTACTTAGTTTTTGTGCTATGTTTACATTTTTAAAAGTGATCTTAAAACTGATCATTTCTAATACTGTAGTATACACTAATAAATGACTGTAGAGTACATGCTTTAAACTCATAAGAAATAGCAATGCCATTTTATGGCAGCACAGATGTCATTCATGTTTTTCAACTATAAGAGAATGAGACTCGATTTGCACTTGTGATGAAAGACCTAAGATATAACTTGGATTTGCACCTCAAAAATCTGAGACTTGACATAGACTTAGAGAAAAGTACTTGTGAGCATCCTTGCATTATGCTACAGTGTCGTTATATTAGAATATTGATGTAAGACTGATGGAGGTAATGGGAGTATAGGCAATAATAATAGAAATAATAATAATAATAATAATAATAATGGCATCAGTCTGGGGCAATATTAATTATAATAGTGGTGGAAGCATCAGTCTGAGTGGTACTAATCCAAGTCCATCTCTATTTCAGTGTAATTGATGGTGGTGGACAATGGCGAGTGGTTTGAGGCTGGCAGCAGGATAAGCAGTGGAGTGCTGGAGAACCAGCAGACGATCTTGCATTGTGACAAATATCTGTATGTCGTCTTAATTAAATAAAAAAAAGAAGCAGGTTACCTCCTCAACTGGAACATTCCTTGGCAGCAGGTGCATGTGTAGGTTACAGTTTTTTAGGCTCACAGCCATTTTTTTATAGAAGAGTAAGACCTGGGCTCTGATGGGATTATTCTGAAGCCAGTTCCATAAGAGCCCAAAGAGAGAAAGTCCTTGGACTGTAATAACCACATGTGAGCTTGTGACCTTCAGGGGCTGTATGATCTCTACATTATCACCTGTGAAATGTGCCACAGCCATGTGCTCCACCTGATTATTACCTGTGACAGACCAACAAGCAGAAGAAAAGATTTCATGAAATATATTAACACAGGTTAATCTTGAGCTCATTGCAGGGTATCAGTGGAATCCATTTTCAGATCCCACTGGAGTCAGAAAGCTGTTAGACTATGAACTCACCACATTGTATCTCACAGTGTGGAAGGTGTAGCTGAGAGACTGAACCTTCAAAGCAGCGGATATTGTACAGAGGACCTGCAGGCTGCATCTGACCCAAACCGTCTAAGAGACGAGAATCCCAGGAGTCTATTCTGTACAGCAGCTCCCCTTTCCCCTCCATTTCAAACACAAGACCTGTCAATCTGCACTGAAACTGACCAGCGTGAGGACAAAGGAACCTGCAGAGCAGAAACATTTAAACCAAAACTAGATTAAAGTGAATTATTATTCAAATTGACTTGTTTTGTACAAGTGCTCATTAATTTTGTGGACAACTATGAAAAGACCACCCAGTCAGATTTCTGTGGAAAATATAGGGTAAAATGAGTCCCCATGTTTAGAAATGCCCCACCCCCTCGTCTGAGTCTCTCCACTCACAGCACTGGACCTGTGTTTATGTGACATCATAAATACAAAGTTAAACGGAGCAAAACACACTGTGGGCTTGAGTCAAGGTGAACAGTTAGCGACATGATATTTTTTAAAGGAACAGGCGCTGAAACAAGACTAAACAAGACTGTTAAGACAGGAGGAAATGCTGCTCTGGGAAATGCTTTTGATCCTTGTGGGATTTTGAGCAAAGCAGGTCACACGTTTAATTAAGCCCCAGAACTGTTGCTTTGAAGAACAGGGGATAATGTGTAACCTTTAAATTGTTGGTGCATTAAAATGCAGGGATGGAGTTCCTTGGAGGGGCTGAGGCTCCCTGAAGTCCGGAGTAAAGACAATTAACTCAAATTAATAAAATTAAATAAACAATTAAATAAAATGTGAGACCTGTACGTGGTGGTGCTCTCATCTCCTGAACTGCTTTCAGTGATTTCAGGTGTGAATTCTTCAACACCTGCAGAGGACATTTTAAGATTTTATGACACAAGAAACCATAAAACAGAGTAGGATTAGCTTAGTTTTTTCCTTTTTTTAGTAGAACACTGTTTTACATCAATGAAGCATCATCATCTGGTGATTTCCTTGTTTTTGACTTTTGTTTAATACTTGCTGAAATGCCTAAAGAATAGAGAATAATATCTTTAAAACATTTGTATGGAAAGGCAACAGTGAGGTTTTCATTATTTTGTATTTTAATGAATTTACTCTGAACAAGATAAAAATATAGAAATAATTATTTTAAAAGGTTTACTGAGGAGGTTTTGGCAGATAACACAGAAATGTATCATGAAATATTATCATAAAAACACAATGACTTCTGCAATGTTTTATAGTTATGAGAGGATACGGCTTTGCGATGAAATGAATTAAATGGTGAATACAGCTTTGATATTAAACAGATTAAAGGTTAAACGTATGATTTAAGGTATTTCCTGTGCCACTCTTATGATAGATAAAAAACATCCAAAATGTTATAACAGCCACGAAAACTCAGAAAAGTCAAAAATTTTACTCACTCCATATTTCTAAAATGTATTTTTTATTATTTTACATCTCGCGTGAACCACTCTGTAAGAAATTACAGCATGGACCCAAATGTGACTGGCTTAACTTGCTACAATCAACAATATTAATATCATAATAAATGTTCCAAACCAGTGTGTCTTCCTAGAGATAGGTTGACCATTTGGCATATTTAGTATATAAACAGGCAAAGCAGGAAGAGCCACAACAGCTCTCACTGTGGGACCAGAAGACCTAATCAATATCAAAGGAAGTTTATTACTGAGTAATCAACAACCACCACAGACAAAGTGAACTAGTCTAGACATGAAAGTGATAGAACTGAATACACATTAAGTTCCTCACAGATGACAGGGTTCCATGTGTATTGTGTTTCTTAGGAGGAGCTGAGATGCAAAGCGGTATTGTCAACCTATATAAGCTGTGTTTTTCTATTACTCAATGTTCAGTCTAGCTCCGCTGAACCCATGGTACATCTTTGTATCTTGCAACTGCTTACTGTAATAAAGGTTTTCCATTTTTCATCCGTTTTTGAGAGACGTCCCATTTTTTCCTACAACTGGGATCTTGAGGCTGTACAGAAAATGCTGAAGATGTTTTCTGACCTTATGCAGAACTTTACAGTAAATTGTTCAGTAAAAATTATAAATGTACTTTTAGACAGAATGCATAAGTATATTTTCTGCCACCTCTATGACATATATATTAGTATATGGTTGTAAGTAGGTCAGCCATCTGACATGTAACTTCCTTACTGAGAAATCCTCACTCAGAACTACAGATTTGGGCTTTAATAACGCGTCTCGTTTCTCAATCATCTCTAAATGTTCTTTTAGAACTGTGTCTTTCTCCTGGAGACTTTTCTCCATCTCTTCCATTTGTATTCTATGATTCTGCTCTAATTCACTTCTGGTTTGTCTCAGTTCATCTCTGACCTGCGTGAGAAGTCTGTCTTTCTCCTGAAGCTGTGTCTCTCTCTCCATTAGCTGTGTGTCTCGTTCTGTTATAATGTTCTTTTTCTCTTTCAGCTCTCTGCTCATTTGTTCTAATTGTTCTTTAGTTTCTGTAAGAAGTGAGTCTTTCTCCTGCAGCATTCTGTCCGTCATCTGAAGTGTCTCTGTGTTATTTGTCACAAGTTTTTCTTTCTCCTAAATTTATCTGTCATTTTCTCTCAGTTCTTAATTTCTCTGCATTAAAAGTCTCTCTCTGTCTTTAACAATGACATTCAGTTTTTTAACTCTGTGAGAAACACATTAATAAAACACTCAAAAGATCAAACTGGTCATTGTCCTGATTTCACATAAATTTATACACATTTTATAAATAGGAATAATGACTGTTTATTTATTGAGTTAAACATGTATGAATAAATCACAATAATTATAATGTGACATGCATAATTATGGCACATTTTTTATTCCATGCTTCATTCAATATGTTCAATTGGGAAAATACAGTGTGCATCTAAATCTGCAGATTCTAACTTCCCTGTAATTTACGCTTAGAAAATAAAATGTGATTTGAGAAGAGTGTAAAAATGATATAAACACATTGGACTCTTCTATTACTAAACAGAAAATAAAAGGCAGAACTATCTGTGATTTTTATTTTGTATCTTTTCATTACTCACTCGTCCTCAGAGCAGATTCCTCCATTTCCTTTCTCTCCTCTTCTGTCCATTCCATGTCGCTCTGTAGTAGTGAATAAAACAATGTGAAGGTTCATGTATGAAGTTAATATTGATGTGATATGAACAATAACTGAGTCTCTGTTTAAATCACTGTTGAAGTGTGGGTCTGAATCACTGAGAGCTGAGATTACAAACAGTTCAGACTCTGAGGACTTTCACTGATTTAAACTGAGACTCTCTTTGAAAAACAGTGACATTTAAACAAGCAGGAAAGAAGAGGCTCAGACAAGCTGTGGAACAGCAGCAGCTGAGGACCAGGATCATTAGAGAACTCTGATCAGCGTTTACACTGTGATCATACTCACATCAAACACCATGAAAGAGAAGTGAACATCCAACAAGCAAAGCACATTCATCTAAAGCCTCTGAACAACAACACGCTCTGCACCACTTTATACACTGTTTATGTCTACAGATAATATTAACTCTGATTATTATTAGATATTAGAAGATAATGTGCTCACCTGAGAAATGTAGACTTTAGGAACTAGAGAATCAGATTAGAGACAAAATTAGAAGATTTAAATACAGAAAGTACATAATAACACAAACAGATTCACCTGTAAGTTCTGTATAATAATATAAACTGTCAATCACTTTACTTGAAGCACTCAGTGATGGCATTTTAAACATTTATAATGCATTTATAACTGCTAACACAGCTTGTAGGTGTTTTATAATTCTGCACAAGTCAGTATCCAGAAGTATGTCTGCAGTCATTTTTCTCTTTATTCTAAAACTGACACAAAGACATTATTTGAACTATAATTCCAAAACATCTCAAGTCTGCCTCCTTTGTACTAATCTTAGATTGTTTTCTCACTGATGATTGGTCAAAATAGCTAAAGTTCAGATATTTTAACCATCATTTTAAGTAATTTTGTCTTTTGAAAAACTGCCAATATGTAAATATATTTTAACATAAATTTATACAAAAAAACCAACCCTCAGCTACTTGCAAGAAAGACATTTTTACTTAAACCTTTTTAAAACCCAAAGAAAAAGAATCTTATCAGGACATTTTGTCTTGTTTTAAGTCAAAATATCTGACCCCATTGGCAAACATTTTTTCTGACAAGTAAATATGACTCAAATTAAGATAAAATACTATTTTTGAGCAATTTTTACTTATTAAGAAGAGTTAAAATCAAGGGTTTTTTCTCCATCTGAGTCGATGGATCAACATAGTTCACACTATCACCCATCCCTCCCATTTAGCACCGAGTAGTGGCTTAATGTACATAACAGAAGATGGCCTAATGGGATGCAAATTACCCCAGCACTGCCATTTGGCAGTCTCTGGTAGAAGAAGGGGTCATATGAAAATCCTGGTAATTCTAGTGTTAAAGGGTTTAAAATGAATAGTGAGACATGTGTTAATATATGTTTATAACTTACAAAATAAACAATAATAACTTATTATAAGAACCAAATGAGGCATTACTGGAGTTTATATGTATGCTTACAAAGCATTATTACTATGTTATAAAGGATAATAACTGCATTTTTAAAGGCTTATAAATAGAGGCTATAGAAAGTGTCACTGTAAATATTTCGAGGTCAATGGCGTACCACCTCTTACTGCTTCACGTACCATCAGTGGTTCTGATTCTATTAAAGGTGATCTGTCTAAAATATTCTGAACCTCTCTCAGTATCAGTTTATAGTTCAGTTATCTGAGTGTGTGTGTGTGTGTGTGTGTGTGTGTGTGTGTGATTGTATAAATGTCCTCTCAGTCTCTCCAGGCTGCTGTGAGCTACACATAGTGCAGAAGTGTATGAGGAAACTCTCTGCTGATGATGTTGAGCTGAACACTGCTCTGACACAAAGCACAGCTCAATACATTCAGTCTCTACAACAAACAGCTTCTTCATAAAGAATCAACACAGCAGCATCAGAGCAGACATTTCTCTTCCACTCAGTTACACTCACCTCTGGACTCTCTGTCAGACGACTCCCGCTGCTGGAGGAAATAATAGAATGTGTTTAATTTTTAATATTTTTTATATATATTTTTTTCCTTTAATATTTTCATAACTTAATAATTACATTTAAATCAGTGGAAAGTGATGATGACTGTTTTCAAAATGAAACAATCTTTTCATAAAAATATATGTCTGCTGAAAACTGCAGATTTCTTTTGACATTTTATTTGTTGCATTCGTCTTTTCTCTTTGAAAAAAGTCAGCTGACTTACAGCAGAAAAGGAAACTGAATTTACACACAGCTCTAATGTGAACACTACACACTGGAAGAGAGAATCTGGATGTTACAATGGTCATAAATATGAAGAGTAAGAAGTGAAGTGGAGGAGACGAGAGGATCTTAGGAATCAAGTCTCTCACTGATGCTGACACTAATTATTTGATTTTCTGATTTAGAGACTAATGCAGTCAGACAAATAGTGTGTGTGTGTGTTTATGTGTGTGTGTTTGTGGGTGTGTGTGTGTTTAAATGTGTCTTTTGTTCAGTAATGATGATGATAATCATGTAATTAGTGAAACCGTGATGATAAAGACTCAAACATTGCTTCATAAACATAAGCATAGTGACATCACTCCCAACAGAGACCACAATGTTTTTATCTGAGGTGTCTTTATCTCATCAATAAACTTCACTGTCTCTAAGTTCCTGGAACTGGATTTTATGTGAGAGCTTAACTTGGATTAAAACTCTCCTCTGACTTTATAAACTACACAAAGTACATCCAGTACTTTCAGTAGAAATACACAACATTCACTTACCGGTAACAGACACTAAAACATCAAAGAGAAAGAAAGATAAAAAGATGAAATGTTAGAGAGAAATCTTGACTGTACACAATATATAAACACTATAGGCAATGAATTATTTGTAAAGTGTGAGAAAGTCCTGTCTCTCTGATTTACTGCAGCTCTGTCCTTTAGATTTTCAGTTCAGACCTGGGGTCATCGACTTTGTAAATAAATGAAGGTATAGAGCTCAGCTGCTGTTTTATCCTCTTAAATATTTAAAGGTTTCTTGATGTAATAAGGGAGGCTGTATTGATGATGTAATAAGGAAGACTAATTATGATGTAATGATGGACACTGTAATGATGATGTAATGAGGAAGACTGTAATGATGATGTAATGAGGGAGACTGTAATGATGATGACTGTAATGATGATGTAATGATGGACACTGTAATGATGATGTAATGATGGACACTGTAATGATGATGTAATGATGGAAACTGTAATGATGATGTAATGAGGGAGACTTTAATGATGATGTAATGAGGGAGATAAATGATGATGAAATGAGGAAGACTGTAATGATGATGTAATGAGGGAGACTGTAATGATGATGTAATGAGGGAGAGTGTAATGATGATGATGATGTAATGAGGAAAACTATAATGGGCAGCTGAGGTCTAATGGTTAGAGAAGACGGCTTAGGACTGAAACGTCATTGGTTCGATTCCCACAACAGGCAGGAAAATTGGGGGCGATAGATCAGAAGGAACAGCACTGTCCTTATCCCTCAATCGACGGCTGAGGATGGCTGCCGCCGCTCTGGGTGTGTGTTCACAGCCCCTAAGGGCACTAGTGTGTTTGTGTGTTCACTGCCACAGATTGGTTAAATGAGGAAGACTCATGTCGTTGTATGTCGTACAATGACAAATAATTACACATTCAAACATTAAATAATTAAACATTAATAAGGAAGACTGTAATGATGATGAAGATGTCATGACCTAGACTGTAATGATGATGTAATGAGGAAGACTTTAATGATGATGATGTAATAAGGGAAGCTGTACCAATGATATAATGAAGGGAACTTTAATGATGATGATGATGATGTAATGCCTCAAATATTGCATCATCAACATAAGAACAATGACATCAATCCCAAAGGAGTCCGCTCTGCTTTTACCTGAGGTGTCTTTTTCAGAGATGTGCAGCTGTAGAAATATTTAATGCATGTGTGAAACAGCTTTGTACATCCAGATACAATCTGCACATGTGTAAATACATTTGGGAGCTGTGCACGAGTGATTACAATTTTTACAGAAATATTTTCATCAGTGAGGTTTCACATATCTGAGGTACGGACACACACACTTCAATACGTGCAACACTGAAGATACAAGCTCCAATCTCAAAACACAACTAGGAATTCTGGCTCTGTCTTGATGCGTGAGTCGACAAGCCAATCAACACGCTGCCCACTCACCAACCAATCAGACTGCTGCCCACTGAATCAGGGAGCAAAAGGTTCCAGTATTTCCTCTAAATACAATGTTTAAACCAATGGATGCACATGGTCTTATTGGTGCAATGTGCAATTAATGAAGATTGGTCTCCAGTCTGGTCCAATTTAGCCATGAAACCTCACACTAAAATGACAGGTTTGAGTTTCATTGTCTAACCCCTGTACATCCAGTACTTTTAGTAGAAATACACAACATTCACTTACCTGTAAAATTCTCTAAAACATCAAAGAGAAAGTAAGATAAAAAGATGAAATGTTAGAGAGAAATGTTGACTGTACACAATATATATACACTATAGACAATGTATTATTTGTAAAGTGTGAGAAAGTCCTGTCTCTCTTATTTACTGCAGCTCCGTCCATTAGACTTTCAGTTCAGACCTGGGGTCATCGACTTTATAAATAAATGAAAGTTTAGAGCACAGCTGCTGTTTTATCAGAAAAACAAGACAGTGAGATTCGAGAGTTAATAGAAATATCAGCTGAATTCGTGAGAGAGTGACTCGGATTAAAACTCTCCTCTGACTTTATAAACTACACAAACTACATCCAGTACTTTCAGTAGAAATACACAACATTCACTTACCATTACTGCTGGCTAAAACATCAAAGAGAAAGAAAGATAAAAGATGAAATGTTAGAGAGAAATGTTGACTGTACACAATATATAAATACTATAGACAATGTATTATTTGTAAAGTGTGAGAAAGTCCTGTCTCTCTTATTTACTGCAGCTCCGTCCGTTAGACTTTCAGTTCAGACCTGGGGTCATCCACTTTGTAAATAAATGAACGTTTAGAGCACAGCTGCTGTTTTATCCTCTTTAACATTTACAGGATGTTTGTTTATGTAATAAGGGAGACTGTGATGATGGTGTAATGAGAGAGACTGTAATGATGATGTAATGAGGGAGACTGTAATGATGATGTAATGAGAGAGACTGTAATGATGATGTAATGAGGGAGACTGTAATGATGATGTAATAAGGGAGACTACTGATGATGTAATAAGGGAGACTAATTATGATGTAATGAGGGAGACTGTAATCATGATGTAATGAGGGAGAGGAATAATGATGTAATGAGGGAGACTGTAATGATGTAATGAAGGAGACTAATGATGATGTAATGAGCGTGACTAATGATGATGTAATGAGGGAGACTGTAATGATGATGTAATAAGGGAGACTACTGATGATGTAATAAGGGAGACTAATTATGATGTAATGAGGGAGACTGTAATCATGATGTAATGAGGGAGACTGTAATGATGATGTAATCAGGTAGACTGTAATGATGATGTAATGAGGGAGACTCATGATGATGTAATGAGAGAGACTGTAATGATGTAATGAAGGAGACTAATGATGATGTAATGAGAGTGACTAATGATGATGTAATGAGGGAGACTGTAATGATGATGTAATAAGGGAGAGTGTAATGATGATGTAATGAGGGAGACTGCAGTGATGATGTAATGAGGGAAACTAATTATGATCCAATGAGGGAGACGGTAATGATAATGTAATAAGGGAGTCGAATGATGATGCAATGAGGGAGACTGTAATGATAATGTATTGAGGGAGACTTTAATGATGATGTAAAGAGGGAGACTAATTATGATGTAATGAGGGAGACTGTAATGATGATGTAATGAGGGAGACTGTAATGATGATGTAATGAGGGAGACTGTAATGATGATGTAATGAGGAAGACTGTAATGATAATGTAATGAGGGAGTCTGTAATGATAATGTAATGAGGGAGACTGTAATGATGATGTTATGAGGAAAACTATAATGGGCAGCTGTGGCCTAATGGTTAGAGAAGAGGGCTTAGGACTGAAAGCTCAATGGTTTGATTCACACAACTGGCAGGGAAATTGGGGGTGACAGGTGAGAAGGAACAGCACTGTCCTTATCCCTCAATCCATGGGTGAGGATGGCTGCCCGCAGCTCTGGGTGTGTGTTCACAGTCCCTAAGAGCACTAGTGTGTTTGTGTGTTCACTGTCATAGATGGGTTAAATGTTGAACACACATGTCGTTGTACATCATACAATGACAAATAATTACACATTAAAACATTAATTAATTAAACATTAATGAGGGACACTGTAATGATAATGTCATGACCTAGACTGTAATAATGGTGTAATGAGGAAGACATTAATGATGATGGTGTAATAAGGGAGCCTGTAACAATGATATAATGAAGGAAACATTAATGATGATGTCGGCAAACCAATCTAAACGCTGCCCGCTCACCAACCAATCAGAATGCTGCCCACTAAATCAGGGAGGAAAAGGTTCCAGTATTTCCTCTTTTTATCTGAGTCAACATGAGCAACTGATGAAACTGGATTTTATGTGAGAGCGCGACTTGGATTAAACATCTCCTCTGACTTTATAAACTACACAAACTACATCCAGTACTTTCAGTAGAAATACACAACATTCACTTACCTGATAACTTGCCTAAAACATCAAAGAGAAAGAAAGATAAAAAGATGAAATGTTAGAGAGAAATGTTGACTGTACACAATATATAAACACTATAGACAATGTATTATTTGTAAAGTGTGAGAAAGTCCTGTCTCTCTAATTTACTGCATCTCTGCCCGTTAAACTTTCAGTTCAGACCTGGGGTCATCCACTTTGTAAATAAATGAACGTTTAGAGCACAGTTGCCGTTTTATCCTCTTAAACATTTAAAGGAGTTTTCTTGATGTAATAAGGGAGACTGTAATGATGATGTAATGAGGGAGACTTTAATGATGATGTAATGAGGAAGACTAATTCTGATGTAATGAGGGAGATTGTAATGATGATGTAATGAGGGACACGAATGATGATGTAATCAGGGAGACTAATGATGGTGTAATGAGGGAGACTGTAGTGATGATGTAACAAGGGAGACTAATGATAATGTAATGAGGGAGACTGTAATGATGATGTAATAAGGGAGACTAATTATGATGTAATGAGGGAGACTGTAATGATGATGTAATAAGGGAGACTAATTATGATGTAATGAGGAGGACTGTAATGATGATGCAATGAGGGAGACTGTAATGATGATGTAATGAGGGAGACGAATGATGATGTAATCTGGAAGACTGTAATGATGTAATGAGGGAGACTAATGATGATGTAATGAGAGAGACTAATGATGATGTAATGAGGGAGACTGTAATGATGATTTAATGAGGAAGACTAATTATGATGTAATGAGGGAGACTGTAATGATGATGTAATGAGGGAGACTTTAATGACAATGTTATGAGGAAAACTATAATGGGCAGCTGTGGCCTAATGGTTAGAGAAGAGTGCTTAGGACTGAAAGGTTATTGCTTCGATTCCCACAACTGGCAGGAAAATTGGGGGTGACAGGTGAGCAGGAACAGCACTGTTCTTATCCCTCAATCCACGGGTGAGGATGGCTGCCTGCTGTTTTGGGTGTGTTCACAATCTCTAAAAGCACTAGTGTGTTTGTATGTTCATTGCCACAGATGGGTTAAATGAGGAACACACATGTCGTTGTACATCGTACAATGACAAATAATTACATATTAAAACATTAATTAATTAAACATTAATGAGGAAGATTGTAATGATGACGATAATGTAATGAGGTAGACAGTAATGATGGTGTAATGAGGGATACTGTAATGATGATGTCTTGACCTAGACTGTAATAATGGTGTAATGAGGAAGACATTAATGATGATGGTGTAATAAGGGAGCCTGTAAAAATGATATAATGAAGGAAACATTAATGATGATGTCGACAAACCAATCAAAACGCTGCCCGCTCACCAACCAATCAGACTGCTGCCCACTGAATCAGGGAGGAAAAGGTTCCAGTATTTCCTCTTTTTATCTGAGTCAACATGAGCAACTGATGAAACTGGATTTTATGTGACAGAGCGACTTGGATTAAAACTCTCCTCTGATTTTATAAACTACACAAACTATATCCAGTACTTTCAGTAGAAATACACAACATTCACTTACCCGTGCCTTCTTCTAAAAAATCAAAGAGAAAGAAAGATAAAAAGATGAAATGTTAGAGAGAAATGTTTACTACACACAATATATAAACACTATAGACAATGTATTATTTGTAAAGTGTGAGAAAGTCCTGTCTCTCTGATTTACGGCAGCTCCGTCCATTAGTTTTTCAGTTCAGACCTGAGGTCATCCACTTTGTAAATAAATGAATGTTTAAAGCTCAGCTGCTGTTTTATCCTCTTAAACATTTAAAGAAAGTTTCTTGATGTAATAAGGGACATTGTAATGATGATGTAATGAGGAAGACTAATCATGATGTAATGAGGGAGACTAATGATGATGTAACGAGGGAGACTAATTGTGATGTAATGAGGGACACGAATGATGATGTAATCAGGGAGAGTGTAATGATGGTGTAATGAGGGAGACTAATGATGATGAAATGAGGGAGACTAATGATGGTGTAATGAGGGAGACTGTAGTGATGATGTAATGAGGGAGACTGTAATGATGATGTAATGAGGGACACGAATGATGATGTAATCAGGGAGAGTGTAATGATGGTGTAATGAGGGAGACTAATGATGATGAAATGAGGGAGACTAATGATGGTGTAATGAGGGAGACTGTAGTGATGATGTAATGAGAGAGACTAATGATGATGTAATGAGGGAGACTAATGATGATGAAATGAGGGAGACTAATGATGGTGTAATGAGGGAGACTGTAGTGATGATGTAATGAGAGAGACTAATGATGATGTAATGAGGGAGACTGTAATGATGATGTAATGAGGGAGACTAATTATGATGTAATGAGGGAGACTAATGATGATGTAATGAGGGAGACTGTAATGATTATGTAATGAGGGAGACTAATGATAATGTAATGAGGGAGACTAATGAAGATGTGATGAGGGAGACTGTAATGATGATGTAATGAGGGAGACTGTAATCATGATGTAATGAGGGAGACTGTAATGATGATGTAATGAGGGAGACTGTAATGATGATATAATGAGGGAGACGAATGATGATGTAATGAGGGAGACTGTAATGATGGTGTAATGAGGGAGACTAATGATGGTGTAATGAGGGAGACTAATGATGATGTAATGAGGGAAACTAATGATGATGCAATGAGGGAGACTGTAATCATGATGTAATGATGGACACTGTAATGATGATGTAATGAGGGAGATTAATTATGATGTAATGAGGGAGACTGTAATGATGATGTAATAAGGGAGACTGTAATGATGATGTAATGAGGAAGACTGTAATGATGATGTAATGAGGGAGACTAATTATGATGTAATGAGAGAGACTAATTATGATGTAATGAGGGAGATTGTAATCATGATGTAATGAGGGAGTCTGTAATGATGATGTAATGAGGGACACTAATGATGATGTAATGAGAGAGACAAATGATGATGTAATGAGGGAGACTAATGATGATGTAATGAGGGAGACAAATGATGATGTAATGAGGGAGACTAATGATGATGTAATGAGGGAGACTAATAATGATGTAATGAGGAAGACTGTAATGATAATGTAATGAGGGAGACTGTAATGATGATGTAATAAGGGAGACTGTAATGTAGGGCTGCAGCTAATGATTATTTTGATAATCGATTAATCTATCGATTATTTTTTCGATGAATCAATTATTAATCGGATAAAAAGGAAGACAAGCCAAATTTGGTTTCCTGTCCGTTACTAGCATATCCAGGATACCATCAGTGAAAACAGCTGCTTGCTGTGGTGTGCAGATCTTCTTCAAAACATAGTCAGCAATGCTGGGCTGTTTTATCTGAGGTGAGAGAAAAAGTGTAGATATGAACATACACCTTTTTTAAGTTAATAATTACTGATCTAAAATGCAGACAACAATGCAGGCAAATTGAAATTACATAAATGGATATTGGGTTAAGCTGCCATGTGCTGAGAATAAAAGGGAAATTCAACTAACACATATGATCAGATATTGTTAAGATATTTAAGATTTTAGAGAACTAATGTTGTAATTGTATAAGGAACACACAACCTACCATTATTAAAAATTAGCGTTTACATGAAGAATTAACGCAACTGTTACATTAATTTTATATTTATCAATATTTAACACAGTGTATGTAATGTAATATACACTTATAATGTAATATACACATGGCTGTGATACTCAAACACTAACACGTAATGCCAGTCAGAAAAGACCTTGAAAAAGGCTTTAAATATATTATTTATAAAAAATGTTTGGATTTTTTTTTAACTCTGAATTTAACTGCCGCCACATTTAAGGTGGAAAGGAAAACTCGCTAAATACAAGAGTGATATAAATTTACTAAAAATGAGACTAATCTAGCAGGCTCTAGTGACATTGAGTGAGAGAAAAAAGAGAACTTGTCGCTAACGCTAGCTTGACTAAAACTACGGCTTGTTTTGGAACTGCTGGTCGAGCTGACCCATTTAAGGTGGAAGAGAAAACTCGGGGGGATGCTAAGGCTTGTTCGCTAAACGCGAGTGTAATATCAATGTACTAAGAAAAAGCTTCATTTTCAGAAGCTCATGCAGAGATGTTGTGCTGCCGTGCCATGCGAGATCAGCTGTGCACATTTTGCACCTAACGCTGTTGGGTCGTACATTTTTCTCGCTGCTTGTGCTAACATTATCCTCTGCTGTGACCGCCTCCGCCATTTTTCAAACCCTTCTCCCAGAGTATGTCACTTGTAGCAACTGTACCTATGTGTATAATAACTTAGACCCAACTAATCGATTATTAAATTAGTTGCAAACTATTTTAACAATCAATTTTAATCGATTTAATGGATTAGTTGTTGCAGCCCTACTGTAACGATGATGTAATAAGGGAGACTGTAATGATAATGTAATGAGGAAGACTAATTTTGATGTAATGAGAGAGACTGCACTGATGATGTAATGAGGGAGACGAATGATGATGTAATGAGGAGGACTGTAATGATGATGTAATGAGGGAGACTGTAATGATGATGTAATGAGGGAAAATATAATGGGCAGCTGTGGCCTAATGGTTAGAGAAGAGGGCTTAGGACTGAAAGATTATTGCCTTGATTCCCACTCCGGGCAGGAATATTGGGGGCGACAGGTGAGAAGGAACAGCACTGTCCTTATCCCTCAATCCATGGGTGAGGATGGCTGCCCGCAGCTCTGGGTGTGTTCACAGTCCCTAAGAGCTCTAGTGTGTATGTGTGTTCACTGCCACAGATGGGTTAAATGAGGAACACACATGTCGTTGTACATCGTACAATGACAAATAATTACACATTAAAACATTAATTAATTAAACATTAATGAGGGACACTGTAATGATGATGTCATGGCCTAGACTTTAATAATGGTGTAATGAGGAAGACATTAATGATGATGGTGTAATAAGGGATCCTGTAACAATGATATAATGAAGGAACCATTAATGATGATGTCGGCAAACCAATCTAAACGCTGCCCGCTCACCAACCAATCAGACTGCTACCCACTGAATCAGGGAGGAAAAGGTTCCAGTATTTCCTCTTTTTATCTGAGTCAACATGAGCAACTGATGAAACTGGATTTTATGTGAGAGCGCGACTTGGATTAAAACGCTCCTCTGAATTTATAAACTACACAAACTACATCCAGTCCTTTTAGTAGAAATACACAACATTCACTTACCACTGCCTTTAGCTAAAACATCAAAGATAAACAAAGATAAAAAGATGAAATGTTAGAGAGAAATGTTGACTGTACACAATATATAAACACTATAGACAATGTATTATTTGTAAAGTGTGAGAAAGTCCTGTCTCTCTTATTTACTGCAGTTCCGTCCGTTAGACTTTCATTTCAGACCTGGGGTCATCCACTTTGTAAATAAATGAACGTTTAGATCATAGCTGCTGTTTCATCCTCTTAAACATTTAAAGGAGGTTTCTTGATGTAATAAAGGAGACTGTGATGATGATGTAATGAGGGAGACTGTAATGATGATGTAGGAACTGGCAGGAAAATTGGGGCGATAGGTGAGAAGGAACAGTACTGTACTTATCCCTCAATCTACGGCTGAAGATGGCTGCTCGCCGCTCTGGGTGTGCGTTCACATGAGGCACTAGTGTGTTTGTGTGTTCACTGTGTGATGGAAATTTGTTCATAGAAATGATTCATAATCAATAGAGATATTTTTAACCAGCAATGACCACACATGCTTGTGTAAACCGAAATTGTTTTATTCCTAATTCTCTGTGTGAGACAGCAGACTTATGTGTGTGTGTGTGTGTTTCAAATAACAACATATTGACACCTTCCATTCAAGCAACTCCCCTTGTCTCCAGACCACAGAGGGGAGATAACTGAGACCAAAGGGGTAGAGGGGGATGCACAGGGCACGTCTGGAAAGGTGTTAGAAATACAGGAGAGAGTGGAAAACAAATGGTGGGAAACTCTGAGTTATGGGAAAAGGATACATTGAAAGATGATTGAAATGTAAAATAGCGAACAGATGGTAAACTTCAAGAAACGGTCAGTAGAGGTGAAAAACAGCATTGCGCGCAGCACCCTCTCTCAAGTTAATAAATTGCTCTTTTATTTGATGCCAACAAAGAGATGCAGCTTTCTTATTTCTGTCATAATTTTCCACCACAATTTGGCCTAGTCGGCAAGATGAGCAACGGATTGTGAGAGAGGAGCAGTGAACGCGAATCGAGGACGCTCTCCAGCAAAGACTGGACCCAAAGGTAGGGAAGAAAAAAAAATTGTACCACGGGGGTACATGTGACTGATCATCCCTCCGCTAACAATCCAAGCCTCATCTACGAACATTAGTGGTGAGTGACAGACTAATTATTTGTGATTAATTATAGTTTAAACTATTCCCCTCCACCTCCTTTTAAACACTCCATCCTGGATGAAGTTTAGTTACATGACGGTATAACAAGTGAAGACTAACCTGGTCATAGCGAGGCCTCTAGTGATAAAAATGATTATCACTGGAGTAAAAGACTAGCCTGGTCATGGTGAGGCCTCTAGTGGTAGACATTAACTAGAGTAACAAAAGGAAAAGAATAGCCTGCTCATAGCATGGTCTCTAATTGTTAGACGTACTTTTAGAGTATAGATCTGGACCATGGGAAGGAGTGCTAATAGTGTTAAGTAGGTAAAAGGAGGTGAGATGTTGTTGTTGGGGCAAAAGTCACTAAATCAAGTAAGAGAACAAGATGGGATCCCAATTAACAAAAAAATTATATTTTAACCCAAAGATTCACACTGCAGCTCTTTTTAGTCAGATGAGCCAGGATTATGGCACTGATAGTGTAACATATGTCCCACTGTGGATAAAATATTTCGGATTCCCGACTACTGGGAGCCTCAGTGTGAAATATTTAAATAAGTTCAAGGACAGGGTGAACCAACCGCCCGTGGGCATCCCACGGGTGGTTGGTTCACCCTGTCCTTGAACTTATTTAAATATTTCACACTGTGCAAAACATAAAGAAAATATGTTACGGGTAGTGGGGTTTTGGATAGAAGAAGCAGAGCGTAGGGAAACAGAAAAAAGGGAAATGGGCAAAACTAAACCTCTGTCTCAGTGTCTCTCAATCACAGCTGATCCTGACCTCGATGCCGCCCTGCCGAACAAAATCGCACCAGAGAACAACCAAGCCGCAGCAGCACCTGAGCAAGTAGCAGTGCAACCACCTCCACCATACAACCCACCAGAGCACCAAAACCCAGTGGTCCCACATCCAGCACCCAGCCCCTATGTCAATCTGCTGTGGGAAATCGAAGTGTTGGACAGAGAGCAGGAGGGAATCGGCTTTCACTCTCCATCCATTTCCACCTGAACCCAAAGCAAAACTTCAGGTGGAACTGAAGGGGGAGACCAATTCCCCCCACCCTCCGGAAACCCGACCAACCAAGGACAGGTGATAGCCATGCTCCAGAACCCAAGCGACTCTTTCCCCATGGTAGAAGTGGCTGGCCCAGAAGGACCCCTGTTAGTAAATCGACATTGGACTGAAAAGGATGTAGTGGAGTATGGATCGAATAAAGAAATGAAAAGTTCTGAATGAAAGACTCTCCACTCTGAATAAGGATTTCTTGGGACAGAACCCCACATTCCACAAAACTGTGTGTGTACGTACAGACTCTGCACCCCTCCCCCTACACACACACAAACTCACGCACATCAAAGACTGACCAGGACGCCTGTCCATGACCCCCTCCTCTTCTCCATGAATGGAAAGATAACAAGCCAGTTTATGAAGCTTTTAGGCAAAAAGAAGATCAAACAAAGTGGTGAAGACTAGGATTAACAACCCAGTTTTATCACGAGTGGCGTCAAGATGGCACTGATTATCGTCTGCAAATCACACAGATGGCCCACAGAATTGACCTCGCACTGAACTCCTGGAAACCTGATCCAAACAGGACGAATAGCATGGACCAACAGCGACCCCAAGTGGACAGTTGCGAAATCATGTTTCGCCCTGTGGCCGTCTAAATACATATCGGACTTAATCGAGTATTTATAAATATGTTTATGCAATATGTATGAATGTTACTCTCTGTTGTCCTCAGGTGAATGTCTACCAACCAATGAAGTGATGTGTATTACTGTTTCAATCATGAGATGTCTCTGATTAGGAAAACGAATTAGTTTCTAACTTCTAGCATAATATTGTAGTGGGATGTAATCGTAAAATACCCAAGATATATATACGTAGATGTTTGATATTAATAATCCAGGACACTCATTGTGCTATACCACAAGTATGTATAAGTAATTTTTACGTTGTTCAGTTTTCATGTGTATACATGAATCTTTTCTCTCTCTCTGAAACGTGAAACAAGTCACATGAGCCTCAGACCCAGGATCCAATCAAAGGAAGGATACCTCCCAAATGGGCTTGACCGTGCCACATCTGAAAAGAGAGTGCCCGACTCTGTTCAGGCTCTCTTCGCTTCCGCTCTTCCCCGCCTTCTTCTTCCGCCACGCTCTTCTGCGACCCTCTTCTCTTTTCCGCTACGCTCCTCACGTCGCTCTATTCACTTCAAGTGTGACGCTCTTCCTTCTTCCTTACGCCGACGAAACGACTCAAAGACTCTAAGAAGGAACTCACTCAGCTTCCAAGGGACGCCTTGTGCTAGTTAGTAGTGTGAGACAGAAACTACAGCGTAAAGTCAAGTAATTCTCAGTAATTATTTTTTTCTTTACTTATTTGTGTTCATGTTTTGTCGCCCAATCCAAGTTTAATCTCACGACTGATCAAAGCAGGTGAAACTTATTTGGCCAGAATAAGATATCACACCTGAGATTAGTTGATAGCGGATATGTTAGCGTTATACTCTGACTTCTGAGGGCATCACTTCTGGGGACTCGAGTAACGAGCGAACGACTCTGAGACGCCCCCCTCACTCAGGGGACAATCCAGCCAGGCCAGCAGTTCTCCGTGAAGGGAATCCCCCGACTGACGTCACACCGTCTAAGGCCAAGAGTGTCTGACTCACCCTGGAAGGAATTCCCTCCCTAACAAGCCTACCTTCAGTGACACGGGGAGGACGAGAAGTAAAGACCTGGAGAACGGAGATTAAACCTGTTGGACCCAACGGCTCGGTGAAAAAGGCAAAAAGAGTAAGCAAGCAAATTTACTCACTTTTCAGAAGCTGATGTCTAATTAAGTCTCTTGACAAATTTATACATTAATTAAATCTCATTTAGCAACACCTTAGTCAAGTCATATCGCCGAGCCTATCTTTAAATTCGAACCGGTTTGACCTGAGTTGGTCTAGTGAGAATTTCTGGGATCGTGCTGTTTAGTAAATATTCTCTTTTCTCTTAATAAAATATTTCCATTATTTGAAATAACAGTGTGTGGAGTCTGTTCATTAAAAGTCTGAAAATCCTGAAGAACTCACGTAGCGATGACAGTATTCACTCTCTAACTACTTGTTAATGTCTTGTCATTTAAGTCAATCATAACAATAACAATTATTATCATTAGTCAAAACGTCATTAATCAGAAGAGTTTGAATAAGGTCAAACGCTACAAATACAATATATAAATATATATATATGATATATATTTATATATAAACACTACATATACTACAAGGATATGATGGAAGCTGCCTCTGGCCTATCTGACCCCCAACAAGTAGGAGGACGAAAGTTTGGAGAAGAGTTTAAAGATTTTGTTATGTCTTGTCTCCCGACGTTGAACAAGATAAAACGCATTTTATTCCGAAAGTTAGGTTCCAGTTATTGCAAGGTGGACCGAGCCTGGCCAAACGGAGACGTCTGCCTAACCCACCCCACTTACGACCCTGGAGAGAACGCTGCACAGGATCCCAACACTCCTTATCGAAATATGATAAGAGACTTGAAAACCCATTTAGGAGATGCTTTTCCTTTGAACGTAAACACGGGAAAAATAGCAGCATGCAGACAGGAAGATGGAGAGACGGTTCAAGATTATCTGGTCCGTCTGACGAGAATTCATACAGACTTCAACGGACTGGACGCACCTGCAGCAAGAGCGGCTGATGCGGAACATGTGACCCCGTGGGAAGCACATCTGCGCAACAGTTTCCTACTAGGTCTGAAGCCAGAACTTTCCAGCGCTATTAAGCAACATTGTGTGGGGTATTTTAGACAGCCCCTCAGTGTCATAGAAGACAATGCTAAACATCACAAAGGACTTCTCTATACTCTGGAAAAAAGGAAAGAAAAAAAGCGGGTAGACACTTTGGACCAAGCCGTGCTAATGATTATACAACAAGTTGCGACCCTCCCCACCAGCGCTTCACGTGGAAGAGGCCGAGGAAAAGGACAAGGGAGGGGTCGAGGGTGAAGCAGAGGCAGAGGAAGGGGATTTGCAGGCAATGGGCCAGCTTTCCAGCCAAACGTGTTTCAGAGAGACACATGGACGAATCGGTGCTACAATTGTGGCAAAAAGGGACATTTTATCAGAGACTGCCCGGAGCAATATGCTCAGGAGGAAGAAAAGCCAGAAACAGCACACTACGAGAAGTGACAAGGCCCTGATTATGATTATGAAAAACATTTTCTCACACCGGGGATAGAACTGCTGTCAATTACAGCACTCATATGGAGCGATAAAATGGTGGCCGCCCTAATTTCACTAACAAAACAACTGCGTCATTCACAGTAGGAAATTCATACCCCCACGTCTCCCTGGCCAGAATTAAACCTACCCTCCCATGGCATGACATCGGACCATGGGCCTTGAAGGTGGCCAGGGCTAATGATTGGGCTAATACAGAGCGCCCTAACGTACAGTACAGCTCCTCCACAAAAACGTGGAAGCGCTCTTTTCAGTACAGATTGAGAGTGGAGCGAACAGTGGCACTGTTTCGCTCTCCCCCAATGATTCAGGCCGCAACACTCACAGAAGAAGAGGAACTGGAGCTTGCTTCACTTCCCCGTCAGCTGTGGGCTTCTAGCAAATATGATGTGGGACTAATTAAAAACTGTGAACCAGTATCCATCGCACCAAAATCCACTTACAGACCTAGGCAAGCTCAGTATCCTTTGAAACCTGAAGCAATTGAAGGCATTAGACCTGTGTTTCAAGCTCTTCTTAAGGCAGGGGTCATAGTGCCATGTCCAGACTCACCAGTCAGAACACCAGTAAATTTTCCAGTAAAAAAGCCCGGCCGGGATGAGTGGAGGTTTGTTTAGGATCTGCAGGCAGTAAACGCTGCAGTTCAAGCTCGAGCACCAAGTACCAAACCCTCACACTATTTTGTCCCAGATACCCACAGACCACACACACGTCATGGTGATAGACTGGCAAATTAATTTTTCAGTGTACCGGTACATCCAGATAGCAGGTTTTGGTTCGCCTTCTCCTTTGAAGGGAAAGCATGTACATTTACACGTCTTTGTAAAGGATATTGCGAGTCTCATACTAAATACAATGCAGCCCTAAGAGATAGCCTGGCATCATTAACATTGCCAGAATGAGTTGTCTTGCTCCAGTACGTGGATGACTTGCTCGTGAGCGCCCCCTCGCGGGAGCTCTGTAAGCAAGCCACCATACTCTTGTTACAACACCTGGCTAAGCATGGACACAAAGCCAGCAAGGCCAAGTTACAGTATTGTAAGCCAGAGGTCACTTTTCTGGGCCACATTCTCACTGCAGGTCACAGACGTATGTCAGCAGACAGAATTCAGGCAATTTGCCAAACTCCAAAACCCATGACAAACAATTATTATCCTTTTGGGAATGTGTTCTTACTGTCGTACTCCATCTTATGCTGAAAAAGAAGGTCCCCTGAGAGACATCATCCCAAATAAAGAAACAGGCACTGCAAGACTGCAGTGGACAGTACAGGCAGAGGAGGCTTTCACACAACTTAAGGTCACATTACAAAACATGCCAGCCTTAGGCATACCTAACCGAACTAAACCCTTCGTCCAGATGGTGGACGCCAAAGGAGTGTACATGACATCAGTTCTCACTCAAAAACATAGGGATAAATTACGCCTAGTGGCGTATTTCTCTGGCAAACTAGACCCTGTATCTCTAGGCCTACCAGTGTGTCTTAGGGCAGTAGCAGCAGCCGAGAAAGCTCTAATTGCTTCTAGGAACATTGTAGCATATGCTCCCCTCACTCTCAAAGTCCCACACTCAGTGCACAACATTTTACAAGATCAAAAGGTTGCACACCTCTCAGCACAGAAGTGGCTGCCCTATCACACAGCCTTGTTAGACATGTCAAATGTCACAGTGCAGCATTGCAACATTTTGAACCTAGCCTCATTGTTGCCCACCCCAGAAGATGAGGAACCACACGATTGTCAGTTGCTATTGTTACACACATGCACACCCAGAATAGACCTCAAAGAGGAGCCTCTACCAAATGCAGAATTAGAACTTTTTGTAGATGCCAGCAGAGACAAATTAGGCATTAACCGAGTTGCATATGCTGTAGTCTCTGCTACAGATATTTTACACACACAGAGCCTCCCTATCTCATACTCAGCACAAGCTGCAGAATTGGTGGCATTAACTAAAGCTTGTGAACTAGCAAAAGACAAAACACTCACGGTCTGGACGGATTCCAGATATGCATGGGGCGTGGCTCACGACTTTAGGTACATGTGGAAACAACGTAATTTTCTAACAAGCTCAGGCACTAAAGTAAAACACTACAAACTAATAAACGACCTGCTTTCTGCCCTACTACTACCATCTCTGATTGCAGTTGTTAAATGTGCAGCACACACCTCAGCAGATGATCCCATCAGCAAGGAAAAAGTCTTTGCAGATCATATAGCTAAACACACAGCTGAAATGATGAAATGTTAGAGAGAAATGTTGAGTTTACATAATATATAAGCACTATAGACAATGTATTATTTGTAAAGTGTGAGAAAGTCCTGTCTCTCTTATTTACTGCAGCTCCGTCCATTAGACTTTCAGTTCAGACCTGGGGTCATCAGTAACATCTGTGCTCTCAGACCAAAATGTTCAGGAGAACAAAGGAAAGTTTAGAAGAACACAGAGAGGTCGATCTGAACCATTTTCACTAAAATAATAAACTGGATTTACAGGAGGTTCAGTGCAGACGTGTTTGAGAACTGAGAAAATGTGGACATTGGTGAATTTAAAGTGAAGGAAAATGGATTATTGAGAGTGTGTTTACATTAATCAAAGCAGGGAAAGGGTTTCATTAAATTAAAGAGGGAGGTTTTCACGTCTAAGAACAAAGTTTAAACAATGGAAGCTATATCTGAGATGAGCTAATGCTAAAGCTAACACTGGCTACATTGTGGGAAAGAATGTGAACAGCCTTCATTCTGTGATGGGAGACTTTATCAGGTGAATATTCCCTGAAAGAACTGAGGTCACTGTCTGATTTCTGGATTAAACTGTAATAGATGTGATACGTTTATAAACACAGCAGACATTGTGATCAGTGTGAGGAGGGAGGAGTGATTTACTCACCCAAGGAACTGTGTAAAAGAAAATAACAGAGCACAGTGTGAGATGAAACCCAGTGAGAAAACACTCACATCATTTACAAACACTACTTGAGAAACAGATTTTAACACTTCATCTTCCTCATCAGAAATCTCCTTTATTCATCTGTGCTGGAGTTTCTCATCCTTCGCTACTGCACCGTCACCCAATGCTTTCACTACAACTCCATGAAGATGTTCAGCTAAACGCTTAAACCCTAAACCTACAGCAGACTCTCAGCCTTATAGAAATGTTTCTGTTTCCACTACATTCATTACTTCATCAGGTGTTTCTCTCTTAACAGTCCGTCCTGTGCTCCTCCATCAACTACAGTAACGTATGAGTGATAGATTCTTGTTGTGGAGGAAAAGCCGCTCACAGAAACACAAAGCTACAACACTCCCAGAGTCACTGAGAGATGTGGAAGTGTGAGAATAAACAGCTTCTGAGGTTCTGCTCTGTTCTGTAGAAATGTCTTCACCTGGATGAACTAAATGTGTGGGGTTTAGGGAAGTGTTTACAGATGCAGCACAGATGTTGGGTCACAGTTAAATCTGACCTCTACATCAGCGTCCATGCTCCTCTAACAGACTGTGGACTTTATATAAACGCATATATGACAGATACAGTGTGTGGTGTGTTAATGGTCTCTGTGTGTTTTCTCTGAGTGTAAGAGTTTGTTGTGGTCAGCACTGGATTTTAAACTCAGTGACCTCATGTGAAGTGAAAGATTTGAGTGTGGGATCAGAAACAGCTCGGCTCTTTTCTAAACTGTGTTAGGAGTTACTAATGAATGTATTATGATTTTAAACATCTCAGTTTAACTCTATAAACTCCTACTGAAAGCACTGTGATGAAAGATATCTTTGAATATTATTCAGACATTTCCCTGTAGTCAGTGTATCTGAGGTTGTTCTGAGTGTGATCAGTAAAATCTAAACTCTTTATTGTACTCTTCCTATAGAAGTCTATATACAGAATTCTGACTGAGTCTCTGAGCCGTGTGGAGATTTCTATCAGAAACAGAGTTACTGTTTATTTTACTGAAATGCTCCGTCTGTCCTTCACTCCACATTAACATCATTTATCCTCTGTGTGATTTACCTCCTGTTTCTGAACACAACTCACTTCTCAACATCTGTGTTTCTCACTTCTGTCTTTTCATGTTTTATTCTGAGATGAGACACTGATGATGAGGCTGAGTTTATACAGAGGGGAGCTCTGAGATACTTACCCCTCAATCCTACTGTACACTCCTCTGTTGTGTCTCCATCAGTGACCTGACACAGGTAATGTCCTCTATCTGACAGTATGCAGTTTCTGATCTGTAAGGAGACGTTTCCTCTCTGCAGCTCCTGAGTGAACAGACTCACTCTGCCCTCGTAGCCCCGCCCCTCTGTCACCTGTCTGTTCTTATAGAGACAAACACACTCCGTCTCCTTAAACCACCTGATCTCCAGGTCAACAGCACTGACTTCAGGAGACAGGTGACAGGAGAGAGTGGCAGCAGAGCCATAGTCATATTCATCACCACGGGGTCCAATGAGTTTAAACTCTGTGAAGGAAAACACACACCAAGATGTTCACAGTTAAATCTGCTGCTTCTGCAGCTCTTTCCTTCGCTCTTCTTCAGAGTTATATCACTGCTTTAGGAGAAACCTAGAGCAGATGAAATCCGCTCTTTGTCTCGAACACAGCGATCCACAAAAACAAATCCGAGTTTAAACCTTTATCCACAAATCTTATACCTCTCTCTCCATTTCAGCGCCCAGAGCGGAGCACTGCACTCTTTCACTTTCACCTGCAGCTCACTCTGGGTTGCCAGATTGGGGGAAGAGACAATCATTACTCTAATATAAAAATTAAATTGACGGAATATATAATATGACTAATATTAATAATACAATATGACTAATACGAATCAGAATGATATAGTGTTGCCTGCAGAGCTGAAAAGCCTTCAGAGTAACAGCTTCATAGCATGCAGTAGTTTTAGCATCACGGAGTGAAGCAGTAGGTGGGAGCAGTGTTAATTTAACATAATGTTTTCTTTCTCTGATGGAAGTTAAACACTATGAAGAAATATTGAGATTGTAAGTAGCTCATTTATAAAGAGGGAGAGAGAGTAATTCTAGCCCTGTTTCCAAATTCTTCATTACTTCACATTAAATGAGATTATAGAGCATTAATAAATTCTTTAGTTTGATGGAAAGTTATTTGATAAGTAACTAAAGTATACAATTCTCAACATTGCGTTACAAGCAACGATATTTTCATTCATTGTTATTATTGCTTTATTTTATTTACTTCTTTTTGGGTTGTGTGTGTGTATGTGTGTGTGTGTGTGTGTGTGTGTGTTTATGTGGGGTGGGGTGGGGGGGTCTTTATATTTATGTTCAGTTTTGTTACTGCGGTGCTGTGCTGGGGATAACAGCTGTCTGTGGCTGCTCTGTTTGTATTATTCTTCATGTCCTGTGAGGAAATCTTTTCAAACACCAAGTGAAAAGAATTCAGGTCCAGTTTCTTTGAAACAGTCAAGTTTCTCTTCAGTCGTGTCTAAGTTTAACAGCTTCACCAAGTAAATAACATTATCACTGTGCAGGATGTTTTAAATACTGCAGTCAGCAACAAACGCTTTTGTTTGTTACTTAGCCCCTAAAAATTCAAGAAAATATTAAAATATTTTTTTTTTACCTTCAGGAACCACATAAGAACACTGTTTTTTTTTGGGGTTTTTTTTACATTTAATTTATTCTTTCACTCATTCATCTTCTGTAACAGCTGTAGTCTATCGCTGTGTGTCTGTAGCCTTCCATCACATCATTTTAAAACAGATGACTTTAATGGGGCTGTTTTGGTGTGAACTCACATCACACAGTTAAACATATGAATATGTTTTTGCAAAACTTTATAAACATTTTTGTCTCACTGGCGATATCCAAGTGCAGTTTGTAAAGAAATACAAATTTATGTAAATTACACTTTGAGGCACTTGAGAATGATATGAAAGATTCAATCCCAAAAACATTCATTTGTAAATATAAATAGTTTTAAAATAACTCAAATTCTCAAAGTTTACAAACAGAAATATTACATCAGAGGAACATACAGCAACATGACCCACGTTCATCACACAGCAACATGTTGGAGTTTTCCAGCACCATCTCAAATTCAAACTGAAAAGAATGGTGCAGATAGAGACCTCCAGGTTGTAATTACACTTGTCCTCCAATTGGCTGTTCTACATCCTGCACCTTTAGAGCAGTGTGAACTATGAGTTAATTTGTGAGAGCTGTTGTTGTTGTTGTGATTGTGCGAATCACTGAAGAATGACCATTCGTCCGGCTCTTCCAGCTCCACGAGCTCCTGCAGCCGCTGCCTCGAGCTCTGGCTCTTCCTCCTCGTGCCGTGGCCATTCCACCTCTTAGTCCTCCCCTTCCTCTTCCTCCTCCTCTAATTTCTCCTCTCCCTCTCCCTCGTCCTCTCCCTCCTCTCTGACCCTCAGGCTTGTGAAGCGGTCATGCAGAGATACTCCAGTCTGGAGATAAATGAAGAAATTAGAAACATGTGGAACCCAGTTACAGTGTTCTTCAGGACTCAGGATATAAATAAATCCACTCTGATCTCTCTGACTCTGTCCTACTCTGTCTCACTGTCTCAGGGGAATCTGGCTGGGGACAGTTGTTCTAGTGGAGCTGAGTGGTGTTTCTGCTGTTTGTGTGTGTGGTCACCCACCCATAAAAAAACCCTCAGAGGGAAAGCCTCCTGCCCAAGTCTGTCCTCCACATTGTTCCTCCTCCAGTTATTTATTGCCATCTTTGCTTGGCCACTGATGAAGTTCAATAACTGCACTGTGTCCATTCTGTTGTAACCAGCACCAAAGATAAAAACGTGAGGTGTACATTTTTGCACACAGTTCTTAAACAATCTGCTCAGAGTGTGGAACAGAGGTCAGGTGTTGGCCAATCAGAACACAATGCAACTCACTGTGGTGAACTGAACCGGTGACCCTCCAGCCTGAAGCTCACTTCTGAGATGTTTAGAAGAGGTTTAAATGCTCCTTGGTCGATGGCCGACGGACATTTCCAGTGAAAGCTGAATGTGCAACAAGGACAACTGATCTGTGAGAATGGAGCCAAGTTAAATCTAAAAAACAAAAGCAACACGTAAATACGTTTATGTAAAGAATAAAAACTCTAATAATAATAAAAAAAATAGAAACATTTAAAACAAAAGAGAAATTTGCAATATGTACACATTTACATTCTTAAAAATACAGTAAAGTGGCATTGACTGTGAAAATAAATATAAAATATATTGTATATATTATTGCACCTCTTACAAAAAATGAATCACATTATTATTGTTATTGTATGAACAGTATAATGTGGTATTGAGTATTGCACGGACAAACCATGGTGTCACACTTTGAGGAAGGAATTATAGAGTTTGATGGCCACAGGTAAGAATCACCTCCTGTGTCTCTGTAGTGCATTTCAGTGGAATGAGTCTTGCATTGATTTATCTGTACGCTGTATAATTAGTGTATAATTGCACTGTTTATCACTGAGTGGGTGGAAGCCATTGTCCATAATAGCCTGTAGCTTAGATAGCATCCTCCTCTCCGACACTGCCACCAGCGAGTCCAGCTCCACACCCACAACATCACCAGCTTTATGGATCAGTTTGTTAAGTCTGTTGCCATCTGATACCCTCAGCCTGTTGTCCCAGCATGCAACAGCATATAGGATAGCACTCACCTCCACAGACTCATAGAAGATCATAAGCATAGTCTGGCAGATGTTGAAAGACCTCAGGCGCCTCAGAAAATAAAGACGACTTTGGCCCTTCCTGTAGAGGGCATCAATGTTCATAGCCCAGTCCAGTTTATCGTCAGTGTGCACTCCCAAGTATTTGTAGTCCTCCACAGTGTCCACACTGAACCCCCTGATGGACACAGGGGACACCGATGCCTTGTCCCTCCTCAGGTCCACCACCACTTTCTTTGTCTTTGTCACATTGAGCTGCAGATGGTTCAACTTGCACCATTCAACAAAGTCTTTCACCGTCATCCTGTACTCATCCTTATCACCCCTGCTGATATATTCAACTATTGCAGAGTCATCAGAAAACTTCTGAAGTAGCTGAACTCCATGGTGTAGAGGGTGAAGAGGAATGGAGAGAGGACAGTTCCCTGCAGGGCTCCAATGTTGCTGACCACTGTGTCAACAATCCAGGACATGAGGGGGGCATCTGCTTGCATCGCTGTCAGTGTATCACACAGAAGAGCAGGCCTAGTGGTGTTGAATGCACTGGAGAAGTCAAAAACATGTTCCTTACAGTGCTGGCTGGCTTATCCAGGTGAGCATAGACTCTGTTGAGCAGGTAGATGATGGTGGGGCTGGTAGGCAAACTGGAGGGTATCCAGGACCATGGGCCAGAGCTGATCCAGGACGAGCCTCTCCGTGGTCTTCATAACATGGGACATCAGTGCCACTGGCCTGTGGTCCTTGATGTCATTGTGTCGTGTCGTCTTTGGAACAGGAACAATGCAGGACATCTTCCACATCACAGGGACCCTCTGGAGACTCAGGCTCATGTTGACGACGTGGTGCAGTACTCCACAAAGCTGAGTGGCACAGGCTTTAAGCCTGCAGCCTTGTATGTGTGGAGCCTCTTCAGTCTTCTCACCTGGTCAGCAGTGAGTCTCACTGTAGAGATGATGGGTGGGGGAGGGGTGGAGGTGTGAGGTGGACTTTCAGGAAGGTGAGGGAGGGGGAGTGGAGTGGGCTGCTGAGAACTGGCAGCAGAGGAGTCAGGATGGGGGACGTCAGAGCCTACAATGTCAAATCTGTTAAAGAACAGATTTCGCTCGTTAGCCCTATCCACACTACCCTCTACTCCTCTGTTGTTGCTGGACCTGCACCCGGTGATGGTCCTCATTTCATTCCAGACCTCCCTCATATTGTTTTGCTGGAGTTTCCACTACAGCTTCCTCCTATTTGTTCTTAGCCTCCTTGGTGGTTGTCTTCAGTTACCTCTGGATCATTCTCACCTCCTCCCTGTCTCCAGCTCAGAAGACCCTCTTCTTTTTGTTAAGGAGAGCTTTAAATGTCCTTTGTTACCCATGGCTTGTTGTTTGAGTAACACTTGGGACAGTGGAGTCGACACAGAAGTTGATGTAGTCTGTAATGCACTCTGTGAGCCCATCGAGAGTCTGTAGCTTGAAAGCAGTCCTGCAGTGTCTCATAAGTCTCCTGCTACCATCTCCTCACTGTTCACGTGGTCACAGGCTGATTTTTACAAGCAAGACATAAGGGCCTGAGGTGCACCAAGTCGTGGTTTGACCTACCCAGAGGAGAGAGGAGGGAGCAGCTGTATGCATCTTTAACATTAGCATACAGCAAGCCCAGTGTTCTCTCCTGACTGATGGGACAGTCCACATACTGAGTGAAGTTTGGTAGTGTCTTGACCGTAGTGACGTGTTTGAAGTCACTTGATATGGCAATGAAGGCACTCGGGTGTTGAGTTTGGAGACGCGCTACGGTTGAGTGAATGACGTCACATGCCGACGTTGGGTTGGCACAGGGGGGACATAAACAGCCACGATAATAACATGGAAGAACTCTCGCGGTAAATAATATATATGGCCTGAATCCAAAAGCCAACAGCTCAATGTCCGGGCAACAGACACATTCCTTGATGGTAACGGGACCAGGGTTACACCAGCGGTTATTAACTAGCACAGCAAGCCCTCCTCCTTTGCACTTGCCGCTCTCGGTGCAGTCCCGGTCGGCACGAACAGTCTGAAAGCCATTCATGGAAACGCTGTCATTCGGAATGTCCTCGTGTAATTAAACATCAGACTTCGGAGCAAACGGCCTCAAACTCCCTTAGAGGAAAAAGCTTCAGACCAAACGCCCTCAGCCGAAACTCCCTCGGGGCAAAAGGCTTCAGAACAAGCGCCGCGACGGTGGACCAGCAGTGGTCTACAGTCAGTGGTGTTCCAGCCTTTTTATGCCAGTGAACCGATATATGCTCGCTGTCTGGGATAAAATATACGGTTTATTAATAATTATTTCTTACATTTTGCTGGATTTTTTCCATACTATTAAATGAACTATGCCTAAAGGCTGCATATTTATTGGGAATTATCTGGTTAAATTAGCCAGCTGCTGTTTAATTTTTACAATGTTTTCTGCAGCAAAGCACAGTCTGCCGAATTAAAGGTACTATATTTATAGTCTTGTTTGGTGTTTATTAAATATAAACAGCCCGCTTAACAATAAATTAATGCCTCCTGGAATTGGCGTGACACAAAGTGGTCCACGGTTCCACGAGCACAGTCCTCTTACAATACAGATCTTGGTTTTCTTCAAACAGTGAAAAATGTTTTGCATGAGATGCCTGGGCTAGACACCCAGGTAATAATTATTCATAACTGATGGTAAACGCACACATGTATCCTGTAATGCAGAAAAAACTATATTTTCAAAGAAAGAATAATAAAACACAACTGTGAAGCTTTTGCAAACCCACTGAAATGTATATTTTAAAAGTGACCATACAACTGATCAGTTTTGATACTGTAGTGTGCTAAAAAATAACAGTACAGTACGTGATTTAAACTCGTGCAGTGATGTGGGCCGGACCAGATGGCATTCATACAATTACAACCAAGAGATCTGTGACTCGACTTGGACTCATTAATAAGAGCCTTGAGACAGATGCTCCAGAAAAAGCTAGGGCTGGACTGAAAGAGGTTTGAAAACCTTATCTGTAATGTATACTACCTCCACTAGATGTCAGAATTGCTTTAGGATCTAAACATCACTCCCAGGCAGAATTGAACGATTCCACCTCATTTTTTTACTGCTTCATCCTGATCAGGATTGTAGGAGTTCTGTATTCTGCCTGGAATTACTGGGTACTAGGAAGACTCACATTTTGGTATAGGAAGGCTACATATAGTCTTGCATTATATGTAAAATGTTTATGTATAGGCATTTATTATGTAATTGTGTAAACACTTTTATTGTTCTATGTGTGACATTAAATGTCAGGTCTCTAAAAAAAAGGGGGTTAAAGACTCGTTTAATAACCTATTTTTGTATATAAAACTCAGAAGATGTTTCCTCAATATTTGCTTTCAAGCTTTCAAGCCTATTTGAATAGAAAAAAAGAAAAAAGCCTAACGTGTTTGCAAAACCCTAATGTTTTTAAATTATTAAAATAAATAAATAAATGAAAACCTGTCTATGTCTGGTTTATGTAAGTCTATGTATGGCTAGACTTTCTCTCTTCTCATGGGAGAGAACATCATTATTTTTTAGACAACAGAGAAAACATCAAACATTGAAAAGCACAAACCAAAATGAGGATATTGCTCTATTACTGCTCCATAGGTGGGTAATACTGTCTTATGTTTGCTGTTTTGGATCACCCAAGGAGGTTTGTACTTAACGTACGAATGAGTTTCTGTGGTAATTCAAACAGTGAATAAATATTTACAGACAAGTTCAATTTCAGCCCGTTACAGACAACAGTCATTATTTTCCCTCAAACATATCAATTCACCTTTAAAACAATTTAAAAAAGCACCTAGAACTGCACATTCATAGGCGTTTAAATGGGTTAAATGAAATCAACACAATATTACAATCTTCAATTATAATACATTAATGTACAGTTATGCACCAAAGTATGCTACATATTTTCTAAAAGTGTAAAAGAACCACCTTTGGTTCCTTGAAGAGCCAGGTTTGTTTAAGAGATGTGTGGTCGTACATACATTTTTTATTTATTTTTTACCCATTTAAATGTATTAGCAAATGGTTCTTTATGGAACAAAAAGTGGTTCTTCTGTGGCATCACTGAAAGACCCTTTTGTAGCACATTTATTTTAACAGTGACAAGGTGAAGATTGAACCCTTGACCCCAAGACCCTGGAGGTGTTTGGGGGTGACACCATGTCTCCCCAGCTGTGACTATGATCAGTTCTAAGGACCAAAAAACTTGTCCAATCACTAGTTCAGAGGTTTTGATTCCCCGAGTATAGAAAAGAAAACCTTCTATTCTGTGCAAGCGCAGTGAATGCCACACTATCTACTACAGGCCAGGTTTTCATGGTTTCTCTGGAGTGTTAAACACACAACGCTGATTTGGTACCAGACCTAGTTTTCCAGAGACTGGTTGTCATTAGTTTGAGGAAAGCATAGCATCAGGTCATCATGAAAGACTTCAAAATTGTCTTAAACAGTGGGTGACTGTGCCTCTAAATCTGGTTCTTGCATGTGATGACTGCATCCATGGCTCCATACATACAGTCTGTCCTTGTGTAGAGCAGGGTTTCTCAAAAATATTCTACAAAATGGGGCCACTACAGAATACACTCGGGAACCATTGCTCTAGCGGAAGGTTACATGGCCCAGTCTGGCAACTCACGTCCCTGTAGCATAGTTTGTGGCTCAGTCAACCTAGAGCAGTCACAGCTGCACATACCACACCCAGTGGAGTTACAGGTGCATCAAAGGTCAAACGAGACAGAAGGTTATCTGACCCATTTACTGCTACAGTATTCTGTCTCACCACGCACTGCTCCACACACATGCTGGAGAGGAGATGAATTCTGCTTTCTTCTGGAGCTCAGTTACAGCCCTTAACATATTTCTAGAATATTATTATGAACTGAGCATGCAGTGCTCGAATGGATTCATTTGTCCTAGAGATCTAATCTGAAGTCTACTATGATTAATGTAACTTTGAAAATGTTCACTGTAGGTCTGCTGAGGCTGGAAATACACAAATGATGGTTCTTCAAGTTCACCTAAAAGAACTCTGCATTTACATGGTTCTTTGTTTGGTGAAATTGTTTTTGCACCGTGGGAGGAAACCGGAGCACTGGAGGAAACCCACTCATGAGGAGAACACTACAGCTGCATCAGATATTCTCAGTTAATTTCCTGCTTTACTTTCAGAGATTATAAAAAGTCTTAAAAAGGTCTAAATAAGAAATGAATGTTCTGTTTCTTACCCATTGTCAGTTGTTACGAAGATGTGGATTTCAAGGTCTATAATGATCCAGATGAAGTAGGTCTGCAGAGAGCAAACATTTTGAAGCAGTGTGTGTGTGTGTGTGTGTAAAAATGGTTGGTTTGACAGAAGTTCATCCCCTTTTTTGTAACCAGGTGTGGGTCTACAGTCCCTGACAGTTCTGTCGCTTATACATGATGTGGAAACAAAAGCTTATAACCTGACTTTAATTTCATCCATTGGTTTTGGAAATGACTCATATGAAAGCTGAAACCCTCCCAAATGAGGTTTAATTTACGAAAATAAATTTGCTTCACTGCAGAAATACTGATCATTTAATGAATACAGAAAGGTCAGATTTTGGCAAGACAAAGGTTTTGTCGCCTTGTCATATAATGCACTCAATACTAGTTTACAGCCTCACCTGTGCTCACTAATTGATCGGTTAATTAGTGGGTGTGTATAAAAAGAACCCCAGCACCCCAGACCTTCACTTGAACTGCAACTTGATTTCTGACAACATGCTCAAAATCCACTCTGTGACCAAAGCCTTGATTATCAAGAGGCTAAAGACCAGATCCATTGCAGAGGTGGCTGGCACCTTTAATGTGTCTCAGCATCAAGTACAAAGAATTAAAAAAAGATTTGAAGAGACTTGAGATGTTTTTGACAGGCCCAGGTCTGGCAGACCCCACGAGACAACTGCTCAGGAGGAATGTTTGTTGGTTAGAAAATCCAAATCCAGCCCCTTTTCCACTGCAGCAGAGCTCCACCAGGCCTGGTCACCTCAAGTCCCTGTGTCAACTAGAACAGATTGTAGAATTCTTTCTCGAAATGGCCTCCATGGTCGAATCAGTGCCCAGAAGCCAGCACTAAACAAAAGGCAATTAAAAAACCGTGTCAAGGCCCACAGCCTGCTAAATGGATGGAGCTCGAAAAGTGGCAGAAGGTGGATTTCTCAGATGAATCTTCAGTTGGATTACACCACAGCTGCCTCAAATACTGCAGGACACCTACTGGAGCCCGTATGAATCCAAGATTCACCCAGAAAACTGTTAAGTTTGGTGGTGGAAAGATCATGGTCTGGGGTTACATTCAGTACGGGGGTGTCCGAAACATTTGCAAGGTGAAAGGCAATGTCAATAGCCTAAAATATCAAGAAGTATTAGCTACCTCTTACATTCCCATAAAAGGGGTCAAATTTTGCAGCAGGATGTTGCTCCATCTCATACATCCATTTCTACATCAAAGTTCCTCATGGCGAAGAAGATCCAGGTGCTCAAGGACTGGCCAGCCCAGTCGCCAGGCATGAACATCATTGAGCATGTTTGGAGTAGGATGAAAGAGGAAGCTTGGAAGACACAACCAAAGAATCTTGATGAACTCTGGGAGGCATGTAAGACTGCATTCTTTGCTATTCCGGATGACTTCATCAATAAATTGTATGAATCATTGTCGAACCGCATGGATGCAGTCCTTCAATATCATGGAAGTCACACAAAATATTAAACATGGCTCTAATAGCACCACAACTAAATTCACCAATGTTATGAAACATATCTTTGTATTTGAAGTAAATTATTTGCTTGATTTTCACATTACTTTCTGTGGGTGACAAAACTTTAGTCTTGCCAAAATCTGACTTTTCTGTGTTCATTGAATGATCAATATTTCTGCAGTGAAGCAAATTTATTTTTGTAAATTAAACCACATTTGGGAGGATTTCATTTCTAAAATCAATGGATGAATTTAAAGTCAGGTTATAAGCTTTTGTTTCCACAACACGGATAAGTGACAGAAGTTCTGTCAGGGACTGTAGTATATATTTATTTTTTAATCCTGACACATTTTATGAAGAAATCATCCATCCATCCATCCATCCATTATCTGTAACCGCTTATCCAATTTAGGGTCGCGGGGGGTCCAGAGCCTACCTGGAATCATTGGGCGCAAGGCGGGAATACACCCTGGAGGGGACGCCAGTCCTTCACAGGGCAACACAGACACATTCACTCACACACTCACACCTACGGACACTTTCGAGTCGCCAATCCACCTGCAACGTGTGTTTTTGGACTGTGGGAGGAAACCGGAGCACCCGGAGGAAACCCACGCGGACACGGGGAGAACACACCAACTCCTCACAGACAGTCACCCGGAGCGGGAATCGAACCCACAACCTCCAGGGCCCTGGAGCTGTGTGACTGCGACACTGCCTACTGCGCCACCGTGCCGCCCATGAAGAAATCAGACTTTTCAAAATAAAATGTTAACTATACAGTTTAATTAATTTATATTCTATGTTTAAAAAAGTTTGGAAATTTCTATAGCTGAGAGTCTGATTGATGCTGCCTTAGAATTTTCATTTGAGTCAATGTCCCCCAGTTCAACAATTTTTAAATGCAAAGCTGAAAGAACCAACAAACAAAATATTACACATAACCAGGAACAGTTTTGATACACTATATTGCCAAAAGTATTAACTCACCATTCCAAATAATTAAATTCAAGTATTCCACTTATATCACTTCCATGGCCACAGGTGTATAAAACCAGGCACCTAGGTATGTAGACTGCTTTTACAAACATTTGTGAAAGAATGTGTCACTCTCAGGAGCTCAGTGAATTCCAGCGTGGTACTGTTATAGGGTACCAACTGTCAGTGGTATTATACCAAATTGGAATTGATTGTGAATGACAGCAACTCAGCCACAAAGTGGTAGGCCAGGTAAAATGACTGAGTGGGGTCAGTAGATGCACATAGTGCACAGAGGTTACAAACTCTCGGTGGAGTAAATGGCTACACACCCCCAAACTCCATGTTTCAACATTACTGTGCACCAGTGCTCAAAGCAAGGTCCATGAAAACATGAATGAGCAAGACTGGAGTGGAAGAACTTGACTGTCCAGAGTCCTGACCTCAAACCTATAGAACAGCTTTGGGATGAATTAGAGCAGAGGCTGCAAGCTAGGTATTTTTGTCAGCGATACCCATAAACACACTCCTAAAGCTTGTGGAAAGCCTTCCTAAAAGAGTTAAAGCTGTTGTAGCTGCAAAGTGTAGGCAAACATCATATTAAACGCTATGTATTAAGAACGGGCTATAACTCATATAAGTGCAAAGGCTGACGAGTTAATACTTTTGGCAATATAGTATAGTTGTTGTAAATTAACATATATCCAGCCACAAGAACAAAACTACTGACAATGTTAAATTAAAAGCAATGTGCTGTACAGTAAAATTAGGTCATTTTTGTAAAAAGCTGAGAAAACAGCTAGGTTTTCAGACTAGAATTAATCTAGAATTCTAATCTCAACCTAGAGTGAGGAACCATTAAAAACCATTGATTGAGAGAGGCAAATTCAGGAGAGATACTTTCCCTTTTCTTATCAGTTAGAGGCCTAGGCAACTGCATAAGTGTGTCATGGGGTCAAGTGGGTGGGATACATCAGGCAATGAGTGAACAGTCCGTTTTTTAAGTTAATATGCTTTGACCAAATCTTGATCACCACCAAAACATGACCTGGCCCTTTTATAGTCCCACTTCTTCTTGCTTCCTGTGGCCAATTTTCCTACGTTTCACTGGGTCCAGCCTTCAGTTCACCCAGTAAATAGCACTCCTTCTTTTTAAGGATTTGATAGAATTCAGCTTTCACAGCTGCTCCTCCTGAGTCCAGAGCTCTGTACAAGATCCTCATTTGTTCCTGTGATGTTTTTGCACTTTGTAAGCTGCTATAAGTTTCATCAGTGACCATTTTCTTGGTTTTTAAACAGTCTGCTATCTCCATCACTGAGGAGACCCTCTGAATCAGTTTAGCCCTGTTTTCATCCACAAATTCAATCCCTGAAAGACACACACACATTACTCATGACATTTAGCAGGGTAGAGTGATGTTATGTGTAATGTTCAGCAAAATTTAAAAATCACACACAAAAAAAAAAATATGATAAATATCTTCTCAAAAAGGACAAAAATACACTCTTCAGAGCTCTCTGAGAATGGCTGATGCATGGTCCAATATAATACAACCTGGTCTCACATCTACTCGTGAAATAGTCACATTTATAGGAGACCAGTTCGCCACATATTTTCAACATTTTATGCGACAATATCACAATTATAAGTCTATGGGTAATTAGCATACAAACCGTTATATCAGTGCCCTGTGTTATGTGACAGTAACACGAAAACTCTTGCTCATTAAGGTGTCATTACCATTCGTTAATACCACGGTCGTATTTTTATTTATGGAAAATATAACTTTACTAATTCATTATTTGCTAAAATATTGAAGCAAATAATGACTAAGGAAATGTCCTTTTCAGTATTAACCTTTTGAATATTAGTCAAAATAACACCAAGTGAAAGAAATGTTCTTGTTCGAGTTAAAGCTAAAGTAGGACACCAATAATAAGCATTGCATTGGAGAAATATTATAATAAAATACTTTATGCCTTTGTTGGAATAACAACCTATGATAAGTAATTCACATTATGCCTTTTTTTATGTTATGTGAGTAATGACGCCTGTAATGAGGAAGAGTTTTCGTGTTACTGTCGCATAGTGTTTATATGGTAATTACCCATACACTTATGATTGTGATATTGTCGCACAAAATGTCTAAAAAAAGTGAGTATGTCACGAATTGCACTCTATAATACATGTCACTATATCACAAGTAGGTGTGAGACCGGGTTGTATAATAATGACTGATGAGTGACTGATAGCTCTCTATCACTCGAGAACATAATGCTGTTTAAGTTACCATGGCAACATACAGCCTAGAGACAGAACAGTCACAGGGATTTTTTTGTGTTTTTACTCTGAACTGCGGTTGCCATTTTACACAAGAGATACAATAAAATGGCACAGGTGGGTAGAATTGGCATTACACAGGCGTTTGTGTATGAGCCTTTTGTGTCTTTGGTGTGGTTTCATGATATTTTGTTAAAATAATTGTATTAACACTGCTACTCTGCTTTACTTCCGACCGAGTGTGGCTGCTATTTTTGCTGCTTCTCTGTGGAACTGCCAACTGAATGTGGCTGCCCTCCCTCCTGCTACTCTGTGTTACATGCCAAACGAGTATGGCCGCTATCCCAGCTACTACTCTGCTGTACTGCCGACTGAGTGGGTGTGTCTTCCCATTGTCTAAAACCACTTATCCATTTCAGGGTTGCGGTCTCAAGCATACATTGTTTTCCTATTTGTATCCCTATACAAGCATTGTCTGACTGCTCCAGGAAGCAGAACATTCAGTCACCTTCTCAGTGACCAATGATTTGTGTAAATCCCATCAGCTGTTAAAATACATTCAGAAAACTCACTTATTTTTAAAACAGTCCCATCTATACTCTTAGTTAATACCCACTGCCACAAAGGAGTTTTTGTCCCACATTTGGATCCTGACCATTTGAAAAACTGGATGAAAGTGGACAAAAATTAGGCTGATGGCCTACAGTCTGGAAATGAAGGACTACAAAGTGCCCCTGTTCAGTCAGTGGAACTGAGAGAATAAACAGTAGAGTGTAGAAACAAGGAGGTGACTTTTAATGTTGTGGCTGATCTGTGTACCAAACATGAATGAAAGAGATCCTAACGAGAAGAGATAATAATCTGTACACACACAACAGTAAAATGAACTGAGAGTCAAAGTCTTACCTGCTGGATCCATCCTGAGAGAGGCTTCCTCTGCATTTGTGTCTAATGTAGAAACCAAGGTTAGTGCTTGGACACTATGGTATTACATCTTTAGACTGTATGGATATACATTACTGAGCAAAAGTCAGGGACCACCCCACATTTTCCTACTGACATATCTCAGCATCAGAAAATTAAAAAATGTATATTTGACAAAAAATACACAGAATCCTCAACACAAACCCCAACATTGTAAAATTGATTTTCACTCATTCATTAATGTTGAGGTTTGGTTTCTGGGACGTTCAGCTGTCTTCAGATCACCAGCAGATTTTCAGATATTATTTTGTGTCTATTTATTTCTCACCAAGTAAAGGCTTCTGTCCTGCTCAGTTGTCTAATCTAATGTGTTTATGAAGCCACAATATCTGTAAATGAATAAATAAACTAACTTTCTCTGGTGTATTAGTCTCTCTATCGTCTTTTAAGACAACCGAGATAAATCCAATCATTAAAATCAAACTTACATGATAATATTGCTGTATTCCTGCGAATGAGTTTCTGTGGTAGTTTATTAATTCATTGTCTGTAACCATTTATCCACTTCAGGGCCTACCAGAGCCTACCTGGAATCACTGCGCCACCCTGGAGGGGGCGCCCGTCCTCCACAGGGCGACATACACTCACACATTTACTCACACACACACACATATATGGACACTTAAGTCACCAATCAACCTACCAGCGAATGTTTTTTGACTGTAAGAGGAAACTGGAGCACCCAGAGACACCTCACAGACAGACAGATCGGGATTGAACCGACAAACTCCAAGTCTCTGGAGCTGTGTGACTGTGACACTACCTGCTGTGCCACCGTGCCGCCCTTTGGTAATTCAAACAGTGTATAATAAAAAACTTACAGACAACTTAAACGCCATCCATGTACAAACAACTGCATTTTTTTTTCCTCAAACACACATCCCACATTAAAAAAACACTGAGATTAGAAATGCGTTCCCCCACAATTGTAGACTTCGGTTAAAGTGATCTGAAACAGCAAAAATAATTAAATATTAACTATATACAATGGCACTTTGTAAAGACATTAGACAGGTTTCAGCATGCAAAAAAGAGCAGCAAATGGTGAGGAAGCATCCTCAGAACTTTATAAAAAGGTTTTTTTTCAATTATAATCATGAACGTTGCCTTTAAAGTACTTAATGGATAGGTGGTCCCTAAATTTTGCACAATATTATAAACAATAATAATTATTTTTTTAATAAATAAATCTCCACCTGTAAGGAAAACCCGATGTGGCTCCCACACTAGCTCATTGTTTTCATCCAACAGACCAACTGTCACTTCCTCAGCTTTAGAGTCAAGAATCACCTCAAATGTGGGGTGATAGTTGGGGCCATAATCACACTCAAATATTTCAACCTAGAAAACACAGATCACTGCTGAGATGCCCGTTATATTTAATAAATGACTGCTAGAGTTGAACCCTTTGTGGTATCAATGCACTGTAGTTTACCTTTGGCTGAGACACGTAAGGGTCACAGGACGGTCTGTATTTTCTCCCAGGTGTCAGCTGGCATGTAGAGCTGGTCTCTATGTATTTGTTATGTTTTCTCATCACCTTCAAGAGCAGGAAAATTGTTAGTGATATTCTGAGTGTTTCAGCTTGTTCAACTTGGGTTTCCTCTTTTCTTGTATTGACTATAGTAATTTGCATTTTTACAGTTAAACTGATCAGTCATCTCCAATACTTCCCAAACTCAGCAACCAGGGCTTTTACTTTCACCAAGTGCTCATGTTTATGGCAATTGCATTGGCTTCCTTTTGACTCTAGGACTAAGTACAAGATTCTTCTTCTGAACTTCTTCTAAAGGCAATGGCGACAATTCTGGGGAAATACTGTTATTTCTAATTGTTGTTCTAATACTGTCTTTTAAGGTGGAACAGTAAGTTTAAGGGGAAAAATGGCTGTTTGTTAATGGCTGAAGTTTAACTTGTCTGTAAGGTTTTCACACTGTTTGAAACTAATTTGTAACTTTTGTTCTGTGTTTACTTTCATGCAGTTAGCAGTTTCTAAATTTAGAGTCAGTTCCTCCTTAAGTAATAACTACAGCGAAGTCAGTTTTACCCACATACTGCAGCAAATAGTGAGGAAACTGCAATAATTTAAAGTGTCCTTGAGTTAGTGAAATGTGCTAAGTTGAACAAGATATTGTTTAACCCAGTACTGCCTGGATAAAGTGGGGTTATTTGAAGTTTGTAAACTTTTGAAAAATGTTGATGATAAATGATGATGATGAAAAAAAATTAGGGATTGCACTCAAATGATACTGTACTAATGGAGTACAGAACATGTGCAGCAAATGGAACCAACAGTGTTCTCCACAGTCTGGTTCTTATTTCTTGCTGCTGTAGAAACATGTGGAAATATTGGGTTTAGTGAAGAATCATGATTGTTGGGTGGGTCTACACAGACCACAATTCATATTCATCATGGTTTCAAACAACACCTCACCTTTGGTTTCAAACAACATGTGTTTTAAGGCTTTATGTCTGTCTCATTATTGAGTTTTAAATAATGATAATTAACAGTTAATTAATTAATAATCAACCAGTAAATCAAAATGTATTTGATTTATTTGAACTTGGACTCTGGATTAGATTCAGGACTAGTGAACCATGTTTATTTAATGCAATTATTATTATTATTATTATTATTATTGTTGTTGTTGTTGTTTACTTATGTAAATAAGTATATAATAAGTAAATATGTATATATTTTGTTTTTGTTTGGTGACCTGCATTCCCTGCAATGTGCAGCATAACACATGTGTGCAACCACAGATAACAGCACTGACCACAGCAAAGGCAAGTTCACTTCCTCGAGCTCAGCTTTTTGTCATTAAATTTGGTTCTACAATATACTACACATTTCTACACATTGCATTGAAATGTATTTTTAAAAGTGATCTTAAAACTGATTAGTTCTGATACTGTGGTATATGCTCATAAATGACTGTAACGGTACAGTACATGCTTTAAACTCATAAGAAATAGCAATGCTGTTTTATGGGCACAGCAGATGCTTTTCAACAATAAGAGTATGAGACTTTACTTGGACTCGTGATGAAAGACCTGAGATTTAACTTGGAACCTCAAAAATTTTAAAACCAGCAGACAATCTTGTACCAGGTTTTGTGACAAACCTGGTCATTGTGACAAAAATCTGTATGTAGTGTTAAACAATGAAATGAAGCAGATTACCTCCTCGACTGGAACATTCCTTGGCAGCAGGTGCATGTGTAGTTTACACCACTTTTGCCTCGAAGACATTTTTTTATAGAAGAGTAAGACCTGGGCTCTGATGGGATTATTCTGAAACAAATTCCTTAAGAGGCCAAAGAGAGAAAGTCCTTGGATTGTAATAACCACATGTGAGTTTGTGACCTTCAGGGGCTGTATGACCTCTACATTGTCACCTGTGAAATGTGCCACAGCCATGTGCTCCACCTGATTATTATCTGTGACAGACCAACAAGCAGAAGAAAAGATTTCATAAAACATATTAACTCCTTAAACACAGGTTAATCTTCAGCACATTGCAGGGTATCTTTAATATATATCAGTAGAATACATTTCAGGTCCCACTGCAAGCTGTTAGACTGTGAACTCACCACATTGTATCTCACAGTGCGGAAGGTGTAACTGAGAGACTGAACCCTCAAAGCAGCTGATATTGTACAGAGGACCTGCAGGCTGCATCTGACCCAAACCGTCTAAGAGACGAGTGTCCCAAGAGTCTATTCTGTACAGTAGCTCCCCTTTCCCCTCCATTTCAAAAACAAGACCTGTCAATCTGCACTGGAACTGACCAGCGTGAGGACACAGGAACCTGCAGAGGAAATTTCAAAAGCAAATTATATCTTGTCTTAATTTGATAAATGTATTAAATTCCTCAAAAACTGTAAATTCATGCAGAAATAAAATGTGTGGACATGTGTTTTCTGGATTCTGAATTAGTGATCATTTTAAAACATTATAAAATAAGCAGATCTGAGACCTGTACTTGGTGGTGCTCTCGTCTTCTGGACTGCCGTCAATGATTTCAGGTGTGAATTCTGTTAAACCAGCTTAGTCAGAACAGAACAATAGAGTTTTATTATGATCCAGATACATTTTTTCCAATCTTCTAAAAGAATATGTTAAAAACACTCACTCCCTGGAGGTATTTCCCTGCTGTTAGAGCTTTGAGGCTTAGAATGAAGAAAGGATGAATAGCTTTGAATAATGGGTGTATCAAGAGATAATGATGAATGCTGCACTGCTAAATCAGGTAAAGAACACAAGACAGGTAAGAAATAGCCATATTTTTTCTATATACTTTTAAAATCTGTTGAAAAAAAAATTCAAATTGTGAAAACCTCTTTTGTTTTGTTTTTGGTTTACCCTTCGACATCTTACTCTTCCACCTTATAAAACAGAAGAGAGAAACAAGAATATTTTGCAAAAGATATTAGTATTAATTTACAGTCTGATGTAGTAATTCCACTTCAATGGGCAGGTTATAAAACCGTTTGTTCAATTGAGTCCATTCCATTTTAAAAATATAGATATATCGATATATATTTATATATCACCCAGCCCTATTAGTGATGCAGTGGGTGGTTTGGGTACTCATGGGCTGGGCTTTCAACTTTCAAACTACACTCAAACTCCACAGTGCACCACAAGAAGTGTGCAGCAAATGTACCCCAGTGGACAGCACATAATCATAATACACTACATTGTTTCCAGTGAAACTACCAACTAGCAATAAACAGATTGGACTGAATTATGGGTTTCACTTAAAATAACAAAACGGGGATTTATAATATAATATCTGACTTAATATCTACCTGTTGCCCTTGTCTATTGCTTTTAAGTCAAATAACTAAAAACATACTTCTTGAAAATGGTATTCCTTTTGATGGTTTGGGTTCAACACATACTCCAACATGTATTATTGATCATTGATATCTATTTTTCCATTACTTGATAAAAACAGATCACATTCTGTAGAAAATGGATGATGATGATGACATAAACACAAAAAACAAATCTTTTTCTAACACACAGCAACCTTAGGCTGAAAAGCAAACAAAACCTCCACATGGCATCAAGCCGCAGGGGTGGCTTATACGTTTATTGAATTTAATGACTTTTAGGACTTACTCACTGGAGCTGCTATGATGTCGTATATTGACTCATGTTCAGTGTAGCCTTTTTCTGACTCCTCAGAAGAGAAGAGCCCTGTGTCGTTATAGAAAAAGTCAAAGTCTGAAATGTCACAAACAATATTTACAAAAGACAAAGGCATTTTAAAACAAATAGTGGATAGATGAAACAAAAATGGATGTCCATTGTACTACGCCTTATTAAATTTCCATTTCCATCCAAAAAAAAAAAAAACTGGATAATTAGACGTACCCCGGGTAAATCTCCCTCGTTCATGTTGATATTGTCTGCAAGCAGTGGAACGTCCTAGAGAACAAATTCATCAGAAGTAATACATTTTTTTGTTTCCAATCACAGAATGTATCAATAAATTGCAGTTAAGATGAACTGTGTGAGTCTCATGTGCAGCTGCTCCAATCCTTTTTTACTGAGAATATACAAGCTAAATCTTTTTGTCTATAACAGAAGCAGAGTGAAGCAGGTGGATTCACAAAATGTAAGAGGTGCCCACAACCATTTGGACGTGCAATGCAAGGTATCTGATATGCAAGACATTTAAAAAAAAAAAAAAAGAAACTAGAACAGAAAACTAGAGCATTTGTAATACATACATTTATTTTAATGTAAGACAATTTACACCATTAGAAATATGGCAAGAGTTGTCCAAAACATTAAAAGAAGATATTATTGCCTCAAACAAACTTAGAAAATGAAGCAAAAATGGAAACTGGAAAATTCACATGTCTATTGTAGTAGGCCTTATTAAATTTCCTACTATTTAAAATATTTAAAAAAAAAAACTGGATAGTTAGACGTACCCTGGGTAAATCTCCCTCGTTCATGTTGATATTGTCTGCAATCAGTGGAACGTCCTAGAGAACAAATTCATCAGAAGTAATACTTTTTTTTGTTTCCAATCACAGAATGTATCAATAAATTGCAGTTAAGATGAAATGTGTAAAGCAAGATATGGTGGACTGTAGTTTTAGGGGCATGTTTTCATGTTGTGTTTCATGTTTACCTTGTGCCTCATATTCTGTACAGATTTCTGAGGTAGTGTTTCTTTTTTTGGACGATCGCTTGGTGCTGAAACAATTGCCTAAATTTAATAAATATAAAAATATAACACGTCTTTTAAAATAATACTCACAATTCCATAACAAACAATAACAGGCTAGTGCAATTCATTAACTTTAATATTGCAAGCTTAAAAAAGTATCACCATGAACAAAATATCCCAATAGACGCAACAATGACAGCAAGTTGCCCGTTTTTAAGAAACTCACTAGCCCTGCATTCCAGAAGCAGGAGTTAATAAAGAAACAGTTACTATGTGTCATTTACAACCAATGAAATGAACAATTGAAAAATTATTTAATCCCAATATGGCAGTGTCCTTATAGTATAAACCATATAAATTAATGGTTTTCACATCACACATTCACTTAGTCACTCAAAAACTCACACCTGTGAACAGTTTCACACAGATAGTCCATCTACCAACATATGTGTTTGAACTGGGTGAGGAAACAACCCAGGACCCTGGAGCTTTGTGGCAGTGTATGCTGCCCAGAAAACTGTTGAATATAAAAATCTTGTTAATGACATACCCATTTTTAAGCGTTGTCCTGATGAGCTGGAAGACAGAACAAAATATGAACTGAAATGGTGCCAGACACTGAAAGTATGTGATCATCTGATGTGTGTCAATCTGTGATCTCTCACTCAATCGCTCTTAAACACATGCACACTGAATGCAAGGCACTGGGCAGGGAAGTCTGAAGAGACAATGGCTGTTGGTTCCCTTTTTTACTTAAGTCTCTTGTCCATCCAACATCACTTTAATAGAGAGTTTGTGCCTCTTCTGCAGTAGTAACAGCTTCTACTCCTTTGGAAAGGCGGTACACTCCTGTAATTAAATGATTAAACGTTCTGAATGAACATTTAACCACAAGCTTTATTGAGGTCAGGTGCTGATATTAGTTGATTAGTTGTGGAACACAGTTCCAGCTCAGTACTGGATGGCTTTATAGCCCTCTAGTCCATATATTGGGCATGGTGAACTCATGTGCAGCTGCTCCAATGATTTTCCTGAGAATATACAAGCTGAATCTTTTTGTATAAAACAGAAGCAGAATGAAGTAGGTGGATTCACTAAATGCAAGGGTTGCCCACAAACCTTTGGATGTGCAATGCAAGGTATCTGATATGCAAGACATTAAAAAAAACTATAAACTAGAACAGAAAACTAGAGCATTTGTAATACATTCATTTATTTTAATGTAAGACAATTTACACCATTAGAAATATGGCAAGAGTTGTCCAAAACATTAAAAGAAGATATTATTGCCTCAAACAAACTTAGAAAATGAAGCAAAAGAGAGCAAAGACTGTTCTTAGAGATACAGTTTGAACCAGTGTTCACAAGTCCAAAATTAGAGGAAAACCAGCTCCACTACCTGGAAATGCCCCCAGATTCCTGAGGAGGCTCTAGTCACCCCTCAAGTGACTGCAAAAGACCTGCAGCAAGATTGGTTGGTGGCAGCAGGTACAGAAGCATATACAAAGCATAATAAACGCTGAACGTATCATGGATTGATTTAATGCAAACAGCAGGAAGTTAGTAAATGTTGCTACTAAACCTGATTTGCGATGGAGGTGGAATAATTTTGATTTCAACTGTATGACCCTTAGGGGAATTTTTGGTAGGTATCAACCACTGCATACAGGGAACACCACAGACCTGCTGCTTTGGAAATGCTCTGACCAAGATCCTGACATTCACCCGTTCCTCCTGCTTACAACAGGCCCACTTTTGTAAGCTTTGCTGGCCCCAGCTTCCAATTCATTGAGTAAGAAATGCTGATTCCTTTAAAGAATTTGATAGAATTTAGCTTTCACAGCTGCTCCTCCTGAGGCCAGAGCTCTGTACAGGATCCTCATTTGTTCCTGAGATGTTTTTGCAGTTTGCAACTTGCTGTACGTTTCCTCAGTGATCATCTTCTTTGTTTGTAAACAGTCTGCTACCTCCATCACTGAGGAGACTCTCTGAATCAGTTCAGCCCGGTGTTCATCCACAAATTCAATCCCTTAAGGACAAAACAGGTTAAAGCCACCCCTATTTTTATACTCACTGGCAATGTTTACATGCAGCCTGATAATCTGTTAATAGTCCTACTTATGGCTCAATCGGAATAGAATTCACGTTCATTTATACACCTCATTCTGAATTCCACCGCTCTTTACTGTGAAGGAGTTTTGAGTCGCTGAGGCAAAATTAAGCTTTATTACTACAGATGAGTGAAACTTAGACATGGTGTCTTTCTCTCGAGGACGGGGGGGCACCCAAATGGCTAGTGCTGGCCCTGGGTAGCACATATATAAACTGTGGTTTTAATCAGATTGGTGAGTGGGGTGTACATATAAACACCCCCGTCTAAATCTATAATCTGAATTCATTCAAACTGATTGAGTGGAATCTTTGCATGTAAACATAGCCATTGTCCATTTTATCAGCTGCACTGATCCTGAGGTGCACTCTGTATTTCTTTAATTACAGTTTTATTTGTTTCCACAAGGCAGTAAAATGATCTGTGCATCAGAAATTCTTACCTGCATGATTTATTCTGAGAGAGGTTTCCCCTGCACAAGTGTCTAATGCAAGAAAGTAGAAACAAATATTAGTGCTTGGACACTATGGCATTCCTCCTAGATGTTTGTCCAGCTACATAACCCTTTTTATTTACTGTGCAAAAGTCAGACACCTTTTATTTATTTTATGTCCAGTCAGAACAGACATCAAGAATGTTAAACATTCCACAAATAGCCTGTTTGTTTTTGCTTAATTTGCTAATATTCTTTTGTGTCCATTTCTTTTCCTTCTCAGAAAGGGCTCCTCTCTTGCTCCTCATCTCCTCTGACCCAGTGTTGAGTGAAGATGTACACAGACAGCTGTGAATTGTTTAGATCTGAAGTGAGAGTAGAGCTAGATTTTCCTCTTCTCTCTGAGATGAAATCTTTAAGTTCTGTTTATCGCATGGGGAGAGTTTTCCTGCAACACCAAGTCTTGAGCTGTTTAAGACTCCCAGTTTCTCTGTTTCTCTTTCAAAAAATATGTGGAACCTGCTGTATTTTCAGTCAATTTCCCCTTCCTCTTATTTAAGTGAATAATGTGTACTAAATGGTCAGGTAATTATAACTAAATGATAAGTTGTTTCTGACTTGCACAATATTGTAAACATATTAATACGCTATAAATAGTATAATACAAAAAATCTCCACCTGAAAGGAAAACCAGACGAGGCTCCCACACCACTTTATCATGTTCATCCAACAGGCCGACTGTCACCACTTCAGCTTTAGAGTCAAGAATCACCTCAAATGTGGGATGATAGTTGAGGCTGTAGCCACATTCAGATTTATCAACCTAGAAAATACAGATCACTGCTTCATTCATCTTGTAACAGTGGGTGATGGTAATGGAGGCACACACACATACAATATAAAACACAGAATTTATCAAACAGAAAGAAAAAAACAGCAAGATTGATGAGTGACAAAAGCAAAACATCAGATACAAGAAATAGAAGACTAGAAATAAAGAAGAGACAAAGCTAGTAAATGGAAACCTGGAAAACAAGTAAACAAGAAAAACTAAGGAGGAGAAAGACAAACAGGAAATGGCAGATCTAATAAGACAGAGTCAAACAAATAAGTAACTGACATAAACCATCACAAAAAGAAAAAAGCTAACAAGAAATTAAACAGACTAAAGTAAAAATATCTAAAAGTGTATTACAATAGACTGAAAGCTAACAGGATAAAGGAAAGCAAACTAGACACTACAGATCAACTAGATACTTAAGAACACAGAGACAGACACACCACTGCAGACAGACAAGCACACACACAGTTCAACAAGAGACAAGACTAAAACAAGGGCCGTTTATACAAAAACCTAATGGCAAAAATAAGCAGATCATCTGGGTGTGCTTAGACAAAGAGTGGAGCTAAGGAGCAGGGAAGCAAAGGAAGCTAAAAACAAAACAGTAAAGGACAGAAATGTGACACATCTACTCAAGGACATAGAATTAGCATGGACAAAAGAGATGTGTCTCCACCAATATCCAGAGATTATTGTCAAGAGCAAATCTACGCCCTTGCATCTACTGTAAGAGCCCCATCCTCATCAGAGTAACCCTGGACAGGGTGCAGGAATGCTTACACAATTTGAATATTTAACATTTTACTGTCATAATTAATTAAAAATTAGCCCTTTGTGGTAATGATATACTGTTATGTTTACCTTTGGCTGATGTAAATAATCTTCACAGGATGGTCTGTATTTTCTCCCAGGGGTCAGCTGGCATTCAGAGCTAGTCTCAATGAATTTGTTACACAGATGTTTATTTATCACCTTCAAAAGCAGGAAATGAGAGATTTTAAGTTGATCCCAGTCACAATGACAGAGGTGTTTATGTGGAGCCCAATGGGGGATTACAGGTGTACTTCATGACTGTAATAAAAAAACAAACTTTTTATAGATCTCACACCAGCTCTCCAGTCTGTTTGTGTGCTGGTGTGATATGTTTATAAAGCCCCAGTCTCTGTAAATTAATGAAAATAGAATCCAGCTTGGTCCACTATGCTAGTCTGTCCCTCTTTCTCACTGCAAATTGCAGCGGCATCTGGAATACTTTTAGACAAACAGGAGAGCACCTAACATGGAAAAGCATGAACTGGAATGAGGATATTGCTCATGACTGCTCCACAGGTGTTCATATAGACTTATTTTTCCTGTTTCTGATCACTTAAGATGGGCATGTTTCCAAATTCAGCTATAAAACTTAACAACTCAAGTTACAAATGAGTTTCTGTTGTAATTCAAACAGTGAATATAAACTTCATCAATGTAAAAAAAAACAGTTGTTTTTTTCCCCTTGAACACATCATTCTACCTTAAAAGACACTTATATTTGGAATTTAAACAACCAGAGAGAAAGCAGGTGGAGCAGCCATGGCCTAACCTTTAGAGAAGAGGACCTGAGATCCCAAATTTGCCTGTTTGATCCCCACAACAGGCAGTAAAAATAGGGTCAGGGAGATTAAAGAAACTATGTTGTCTCCTCCCTCAACATCCAAGGCTGAAAAACCATTAAGCATGGCACCTTATGGCTAAAAACCAGAACTTCGCTACTTGCTCCTCACTTCTGTGCGGTTGGGTCTGGGAGAACAGCAAGCGGCTCATTATCATTTAAAGGAACAGGACTTGGAACTAGCCATTATGAACAGGGTTGTTTAGACTGGGGGAGAACACTGCTGTGGGACTTTTAACAAAGCTGGTTACAGACATTCAATACACTCTACATATTGTTTGCTTGTTGATGATTATTGATAATCCAGATTACACCCTCGACTCCAACATTCCTTGGCATCTTGGCATCCTTGGCAGCAGGTGCATGTGTAGTTTACACTTCTTTTGCCTCACAGCCATTTTTTATAGAAGAGTAAGACCTGGGCTCTGATGGGATTATTCTGAAACAAATTCCTTAAGAGGCCAAGAGAAAGTTCTTGGACTGTAATAATAACATGTGAGTCTGTGACCTTCACGGGCTGTATGACCTCTACATTATCACCTGTGAAATGTGCCACAGCCATGTGCTCCACCTGATTATTATCTGTGACAGACCAACAAGCAGAAGAAAAGATTTCATGAAATATATTAACTGCTTAAACACACGTTAATCTTCAGCACATTGCAGGGTATCTTTACCCAGGGTCCCAGTGCAAGCTGTTAGACTGTGAACTCACCCCATTGTATCTCACAGTGTGGAAGGTGTAGCTGAGAGACTGAACCTTCAAAGCAGCTGATATTGTGCAGAGGTCATGCAGGCTGCATCTGACCCAACCGTCTAAGAGACGAGTATCCCAGGAGTCTATTCTGTACAGCACCTCCCCTATGGACCTGCATCTTATGTGATAGCACCAAGACCAGGTTAAACGGAGCAAAACACACTGTGGGCTTGAGTCAAAGTGATCAGCTATCGACACATTATTATTTAAAGGAATAGGCACTGAAACAAGAATAAAAAAGACGGTTAAGACAGGAGGAAATTCTGCTGTAGGGTTTGACCTTTGTGGGATTTTGAGCAAAGCAGGACACGTTTAATTAAGACACAGAACTGTTGCTTTGAGGAACAGGGGATAATGTGTAACCTTTAAATTGTTGGTGTATTAAAATGCAGGAATGGAGTTCCTTGGAGGGGCAGAGGATCCCTGAGCTCTGGAGTACAGACAATTAACAAATACAATAAAATAAGCAAATGTGAGACCTGTGGTGGTGCTCTCATCTCCTGAACTGCTTTCAGTGATTTCAGGTGTGAATTCTTCAACACCTGCAGAGGACGTTTTAAGATTAAGACACAAGAAACCATAAAACAGCGTAGGATTAGCTTTGTTTTTCTTTTTTTCAGTAGGACACTGGTTTACCTCAATGAAGCAAAAATGATATCTATGAAGCATACTGAAGATATCTGAAGCATACTTCCTGGAGGTGTTTCACTGCTATCAGATCTTTGGGGCTCAGAAAAAAGAGGCAATGAAGTAGAGCTTGGAATGACAGGTGTATGAAGAGATAATGTCTGAACCTGAACTACTACATTCTCTGGAAACACAGAACAGATATAGTATTTTTGATCAATTTTAAACACAGCAGTAATGTTGTAAAACCTGTCTGGTTATGCCTTAGTTTTCTTTATTCATTTAGCAGAGCAGTTAGAAAACTTCATACATTACATTTGAAGCCTTTTAAATTCCACTTCAAGCCAGTTTTAAAAATTAAAAGATTGGTAATGAACAAGTCCATAACATGATATCCACAATGTTTAAAAACTAACACAATGTGTGCAGAGACGTGAATAATGAGTGAGAATAAAGAAAATGGGAACTAAGTGAAAATTGCTTCTCCCTTAGAGAACATGCCCCATTAACAATTACCAGAAATAGTCCCCTGGATCTGTGGTGATGTTACTGGTGGTGGTGTCAATACCAAATGTGAAAGGTCCCTGGACTTCCTTTTTTCAACTGACCAGAGAGGAATATTTTTAAATGACTGTGGTGTATTCAAATTATTACTCATTGCAAACCCTTGATAGTCTAATTATGTGGTGGTCTGAGACTAGAGCATACCTCAAGAAACCATTGGGTTCAAGGTGATTGCATTATATTTTCTATAAAATAGATGTGAATATGTGCAGACAGGTCCATCATCAACCATCAACAAATGAAGGAAGACAAAAAATAAAAACCTTTAGAAACATGAAAATAAGCAACACAGCTGCAAGCTGGAACTTTTGTCAAGTTGTCACGAACATTGAATCAGTGAAAAGTAGTTTTCATAGTTATTTGGAGCCACTTGGGGCCTTTGTATACAGCATTTTGCAGTGCATTATGGGAATTCACATGCACATATCTTCAGGATGTGACGTAGTTTTGGGAGACAGACCATGCCCCAACTACCTCTCCATTGCTCAATTTATACCCCTTTACTTTCACTTCATACCCGTGTTGAACTACATCGCACCCACCACCACTCAGTCTCCCCCACTTCTTCTCTTCTACCACTTAAGCCCCTGGGGTGGGAACGACACTATGCACACACGCTTCCAAGCCACCCAGAACTTCACTCCCCTCCCTGACTTGTCTCCTGGTGTGGTCCATGCTAGCAAAGTATTAGATATATTTACTATAATAATGCAATCATCAGTAGATTCTGGTCAGACACATCTCTATAGGACCTATTCATAATAATACTCACTGGTTGGTGAATCAGAATCCGGATGGAAATCACAGTCAACATATGATGAGGTACCATAGTCATATTCACTTCCTGGAAAAGAAGATAACTTTCAAAGTTCTTTGGTATTGAACAGAATGAGACACCAAACATCACAGCTCTACACAACAATCTGAAATCAGACAAAAACACACTAGCTCTGTAACACTATTTACACAGTAAACACAGTGAGCTCCATTTTGTTTTGTGCTGAGACACTGGTACTTATTTATGGTAGTTCTATTTCCTTCATGCTTCTGTTCTAGTGAAAAAAAATCAAATTTTCTAAATCCACCAGGGATTTTTTTTCTTCAAAATAAGAAATTTTAGTAATATTTTCTATTTACGTCTTATGTAACTCTTATTCTGCATTTTAAAAACTAAATTTCAACAACACTGCATTATGTTTTTTTCTCTAAAATATATAATATATAAAGTTTATTCTCTAAAATATAGATGTGCAGACAAATCCATCAAACAACCATCAACAAACAAAGGCAGGCAAAAATAAATTATGGATAGGATATTGTGCAGGATGAGAAACCAAGTATCACAGCTCTACACAACACTCTGAAATCAGATAAAAATGCACTGGGTAAGCAGAAAAGTAAAATCAGTGAGCTATATTTTGTTGCAGCTTTGAGCTGAAACACTAGTCACTGCTACTTTGAACAAGGCAATTTGACTCCTTAATGTTTCTGTTCTAGAGGCAGGAAATGTAACTTTCTAAATCCATCAGACAATTTTTGTGGATTTTGAATGCCTACTTTGTCCCAGAAATTAGTCATGAATGATAATTCAGCATAGTTTAAACTCTTAGCATTTACCACTAACAGCCCCCTGGTTCTGTGGTGATGAAAAAGTATGCTTCAAGATATCTATCACTATTAATAGATATCTATCACTATTAATAGATATCTATCATTATTATTTTGTGATTTGTTTATGTATTTATGTTATTATTCATTTTTATATTGAATTTGGCAGACCTGATTCTTCTAATGTTGTGTTTTTTTCTGATGTTCTTCTTGTTTGGTACTCCCATTTAGGCTTTGAATCTGAAAAAAAAAAAAGAAAATTCTAGAGCATTTTAGTAATATAACAAGAATTTATTTAGTAATTTCCAGAAGGGGGATGACAAAATCTAGAAATACGTAAATACAAAAATGTTAGTTTATGTCAGATTTCATTATTTGTTTCCATGTAGTTGTGATTAACTTTTAAAACTTTTTTTAAATGAATTTATTGAGTGATTTCTTTATTGTGTCATTTATATTTTTTTATTTTGACAGACATTGTCCTCCACAGAAACTTGCTTTCATACATTGTGTAAAAATCAAACTTTGTAAATCCACCAAGGCAATTTTGTGGTTTTAGAAAATGCACTTTCATTGTAAATTATTTGTGAAAACCATATTTCCACATAATTTGTTTTTTTAACTTACCACTGACAGCCCCCTGGTTCTGTGGTTATGGAGCAGGTTTTCGTCTGAAAACCAGGAGTAAACAGCCTGTGTACTCCCTTTCTGGATCTAATCAGAGAAGATTTATTTTAAATGTCTTCTGACAATGAACATTGGTTACTTACTGTATTTTAAAACCTATCCACAAGGGTGTACTTCAAGAAACAAATACTCCCATTATTATTTTGTTATTCATTAAATTAATATCTAGTTCTTTTTCTAATAATGGGCCTTCTGGGTCTTCTCAGCGAATCAGAACTGTCAGCTGAGCTCCACAAACACAACACTTTCAGATTCCAAATGACTCCATATTTAATTGTGCTACCATATTTTTCTTCAAAATTAGGAACATTTCTATTTACTTCTTGTGCAACTCTTATTCTGCCTTTTAAAAACTAAATTTCAAGAAGACTGCATTATGTTTCCTCTAAAATAAATATAAATGTGCATGCATCCATCAAACAACCACCAATTAAATACAGTAAAAATCCTCTCAGAAACATGACATAAAAACACACACACACTGGAACATTCAGTGAAAATCCAGTAACAAAATGTTGTCATATTTTCACAAATTCTCAGCCTCTACATGAAACAGTGAATCAGTGACAAAATGCAGAAAAGAGGGGTGTATCCTAGGCATTCATTTGGACATTGAAACTTGCAGTGCATTCTGGGAATTCATGCCCACATTGCATCTCCTATACTATGAGTAGCCTCTGAATTATAAGCTCACTTTGGATATAAATCCAAAAGAAGCACATCTGTATAGGACCTGTAAATAATACTCACTGGCTGGTGAATCAGAACCAACGTGGCGTAATGAAGAGTCTGTAAAATTGAGCCTATTAGGATATAATGACTGAAAATCATCACTTTTACCTCCTGGAAAAGAAAACCATGTACAAAGCAACAGTGCCATTCTGATATAGAACAGGATGAGAAACCAAGTATCACAGCTCTACACAACAATATGAAATCAGATAAAAATGCACTGGGTAAGCAGAAAAGTAAAATCAGTGAGCTATATTTTGTTGCAGCTTTGAGCTGAAACACTAGTCACTGCTACTTTGAACAAGGCAATTTGACTCCTTAATGTTTCTGTTCTAGAGGCAGGAAATGTAACTTTCTAAATCCATCAGATAATTGTTGTGGATTTTGAATGCCTACTTTGTCCCAGAAATTAGTCATGAATGATAATTGACAAAAACACACTAGCACTGGGGACGCATAAAGGCCATTTGCTTCTATTTCCTTCATGTTTCTGTTCTAGTGGCAGGAAATCACTTTCTAAATGCAACAGGGTATTGTTGTGGGTTTTGAAAGTCCACTTTGGTACCAAATGATTTGTGAAAGGTAATAAATGTGGAACGATTTAAACTATTAAACTAACCGCTGACAGCCCCCTGGTTCTGTGGTGATGGAGCAGGATTTGGTCTGATTACTCGGGGTAAACAGCCTGTGTATACACTTTCCAGATCTGATCAGAGAGGATTTCTTATAAATGGCTTTTGACAATGAATATTGATAACTTACTACATTTTTACTACACCTGGCAATCTCTCCACATTGTGGAGACAAGAATATACTTCAGGAAACAAAAGCATTACTATCATCATCATTATACTGTAATTTATTAAATTGATATCTGGGTTTTTTTTCTAGTGGTGGGACTTCTGGCTCTTTTCACCAAGGCTTAACCCCAGTGAATGAATTAGTGCCCATGCATTATAGAAAAAAAACAGTGAGGGTTTGGAAAGCACACTTCGGTCCGGAACAATTGTTCTTTTATTACTGCTTCCCTTCTCTTTCTTTATTTCCTGAAGCAAAATTCTGTCCCATCCTTAACTCATATAATCAACCAATTATAAGAAATATAAAGTAAAATAACTGAAATGTTGTATATGTAGCAAACCAAAACACCCACTATGGCTAACAGGCCTGATTTGCTGATTCTTACATAGTGTTTAAATGGTTACTAAAAACTAATAACAATTTAGAGTCTAAAACTAAGACCAATATAATTCTGTGATATATATATATATATATATATATATATATATATATATATACATACTATGGCAAGCCAAACAGGAAATATTTAATGAACTTTGATATATATAGAATGAAAGTTGATATATATAGAATGAACTTTGATATATATAGAATGAACTTTGATATATATAGAATGAAAGTTGATATATATAGAATGAACGCTGATATATATAGAATGAAAGTTGATATATATAGAATGAACATTGATATATATAGAATGAACGCTGATATATATAGAATGAAAGTTGATATATATAGAATGAACTTTGATATATATAGAATGAACGCTGATATATATAGAATGAACGCTGATATATATAGAATGAACATTGATATATATAGAATGAACGCTGATATATATAGAATGAAAGTTGATATATATAGAATGAACGCTGATATATATAGAATGAACGCTGATATATATAGAATGAACATTGATATATATAGAATGAACATTGATATATATAGAATGAACGCTGATATATATAGAATGAACTTTGATATATATAGAATGAACGCTGATATATATAGAATGAAAGTTGATATATATAGAATGAACGCTGATATATATAGAATGAACGCTGATATATATAGAATGAACATTGATATATATAGAATGAACGCTGATATATATAGAATGAACGCTGATATATATAGAATGAACGCTGATATATATAGAATGATCATGGCCAAGGACTTCCGAACCATTCTGGAGGATCATGTGCATTCAATGGTTCAAACATTGTATACTGAAGGCGGTGCCGTGTATCAGGATGACAATGCACGAATACACACAGCAAGACTGGTGAAAGATTGGTTTGATGAACACGAAAGTGAAGTTGAACATCTCCCATAGCCTGCACAGTCACCAGATCTAAATATTATTGAGACACTTTGGGGTGTTTTGGAGGAGCGAGTCAGGAAACGTTTTCCTCCACCAGCATCACGTAGTGACCTGGCCACTATCCTGCAAGAAGAATGGCTTAAAATCCATCTGACCACTGTACAGGACTTTCTCAAGACAAATTGCTACTGTATTGGCCACAAAAGGAGGCCCTACACCACACTAATACATTATTGTTGTCTAAAACCAGGTGTTTTAGTTTCATTGTCCAACCCCTGTATGTCAGCTTTCATTCTATATATAACAGTGTTCATTCTATATATATCAACTTTCATTCTATATATATCAGCTTTCATTCTATATATATCAACTTTCATTCTATATATATCAGCGTTCATTCTATATATATCAGCTTTCATTCTATATATATCAGCGTTCATTCTATATATATCAAAGTTCATTCTATATATATCAAAGTTCATTCTATATATATCAACTTTCATTCTATATATATCAGCGTTCATTCTATATATATCAGCTTTCATTCTATATATATCAGCGTTCATTCTATATATATCAGCTTTCATTCTATATATATCAGCTTTCATTCTATATATCAAAGTTCATTCTATATATATCAAAGTTGGAGCCAGGCTCCGGGGGTAGTGTCCGACGGCGAGCGCCTGGTGGCTGGGCAGCCCACGTAACCCGGCCGGGCTCAGCCCGAAATGGCAACGTGGGAGGATCATGTAGGCTCACCACCCGCAAGATCCAGAGTAGGGGTGCGGTGCAATGCCCATCGGGCACAGAGCGGGGGCAGGGGGGCCCCTGGCGTCGTGGAACTTGTCAGCGGAAACTGGTTCTTGGTACGTGGAACATAACCTCACTGGGGGGGAAAGAGCCAGAGCTGGTGCGTGAGGTTGAGAGATACCAGCTAGATATAGTTGGGCTCACCTCTACACACAGTGTAGGCTCTGGAACCAAACTCCTCGATAGGGGTTGGTCTCTCTCTTACTCAGGAGTTGCACAGGGTGAGAGGCGCCGGGCGGGTGTGGGGATACTCACAAGTCCCCGGCTGGCGCCTGTACAGCTGGAGTTTGTCCCAGTAAACGAGAGGGTCGCCTCAATGCGGCTCCGGCTTGCAGAGAGGAAAACTTTGACTGTTGTGTGTGCGTATGCACCGAACAGCAGCTCAGAGTATTCGGCCTTCTTGGAGGCAGTGACTGGAGTTCTAGAGGGGATTCCATGCACTGACTCTGTTGTTTTGCTGGGGGACTTCAATGCTCACGTTGGCAATGACTGGGAAACCTGGAGAGGAGTGATTGGGAGGAACGGACTGCCTGATCTAAACCCGAGTGGTGTGATGTTGTTGGACTTCTGTGCTAGCCATGGTTTGTCCATAACGAACACCATGTTCGAACATAAGATTGCTCATAAGTGTACTTGGTACCAGAGCACTCTGGGCCAAAGGTCAATGATCGACTTTGTGGTTGTGTCTTCTGACCTGAGGCCATATGTTTTGGACACTCGGGTAAAGAGAGGGGCTGAGCTGTCAACCGATCACCATCTGGTGGTGAGTTGGATCCGATGGCGGGGAAAGCTGCCGGACAGACCTGGTAAACCCAAACGTATTGTGAGGGTGTGCTGGGAAAAGCTGGCAGATGACTCTGTCCGGATGGATTTCAACTTTCACCTCCGAGAGAACTTCTCACATGTTCCGGAGGAGGTAGGGGGAATGGAGTCTGAATGGACACTGTTCCGGACCTCCATCGTGGAAGCGGCTGCATGTAGCTGTGGTCAAAAGCTTGTCGGTGCCTGTTATGGCGGCAACCCAAGAACCCGTTGGTGGACACCAGGGGTGAGGGAAGCTGTCAAGTGGAAGAAGGAGGCTTTTCGAGATTGGCTAGCTCGGGGAACTTCCGATTCTGCGGATGGGTACCGGCAGGCGAAAAAGGCTGCAGCTGTGGCAGTTGCTGAAGCAAAATCCAGAGCATGGGAGGAGTTTGGAGAGGCCATGGAGAATGACTTCCGGGCGGCCTCAAAGAGGTTCTGGAAAACACTCCGACAGCTCAGGAGGGGGAGGGGGGACACTGTCCAAGCTGTGCTCAGCAAGGATGGTGAAACTCTGAACTCGACTGAGCGTATTGTTGGGCGTTGGAAGGAACACTTTGAGGAACTCCTTAACCCGAGAGACATGCCTCCTGTACAGGAGGTAGGGCCAGAAGTGTCTGGGGGGTCAGATTCCATTTCCTTGGCTGAAGTCACTGAGGTGGTGAAAAAGCTTCGCAGTGGCAAAGCTCCGGGAGTGGATGAGATTCGCCCAGAGTTACTGAAGGCACTCGATACTGTGGGGCTGTCTTGGATGACACGCCTATACAATATCGCATGGACCTCGGGAACGGTGCCTTTGGATTGGCAAACCGGGGTGGTGGTTCCTATTTTCAAAAAAGGGGACCGGAGAAAGTGTGCCAATTATCGTGGCATTACACTTCTCAGCCTCCCGGGGAAAGTCTATGCCAAGGTGCTGGAAAGGAGAATCCGTCCGATAGTCGAACCTAGGATATTGGAGGAACAATGCGGATTTCGTCCTGGCCGTGGAACTATGGACCAACTCTTTACTTTTGCACAGATGATTGAGGGGGCGTGGGAATTTGCTACTCCACTCTACACATGCTTTGTGGATTTAGAGAAGGCATATGACCGTGTTCCCCGAGAGATTCTGTGGGAGGTGCTCCAGGAGTATGGGGTGCCAGGGTCGCTCTGGCGAGCCGTACGGTCCTTGTACTCTCAGAGTTTGAGTTGTGTTCGCATCCTTGGTAGTAAGTCAGGCTTGTTCAGTGTGGGCATTGGACTCCGTCAGGGCTGTGCCTTATCTCCACTCCTGTTCCTGATATTCATGGACAGGGTGGCGCGGCGTAGCCTGGGGCAGGAGGGCTTCCGTCGAGGATCTCGGGAGGTGGCATCTCTGCTTTTTGCGGACGATGTTGTTCTTCTGGCTTCTTCGCACGGAGGCCTCCAGCGTTCACTTGAGCAGTTTGCAGCTGAGTGTGAAGCGGTCGGTATGCGGATCAGCACCTCCAAGTCTGAGGCCATGGTTATCTCCCGGAAACAGATGGCATGCTCCCTTCAGGTAAGGGGTGAGAACCTGCCCCAAGTGAAGGAGTTCAAGTATCTCGGGTTCTTGTTCACGAGTGATGGGAAGAGGGATGGTGAGATTGACCGTAGGATAGGTGCAGCGTCTGCAGTAATGCGGTCACTGTACCGCACCGTTGTGGTGAAGAGAGAGCTGAGCCATAAAGCAAAGCTCTCAATTTACCGGTCAGTCTACGTTCCCACTCTCACCTATGGTCATGAGCTCTGGGTAATGACCGAAAGAACACGATCGCGGATACAAGCGGCCGAAATGAGCTTTCTCCGACGGGTCGCTGGGCGTACTCTCCGTGATCGGGTGAGGAGCTCAGTGACTAGGGAGGAGCTCGGAGTAGAGTCGCTGCTCCTTCGCATTGAGAGAAGTCAGTTGAGGTGGTTTGGGCATTTGATCAGGATGCCTCCTGGACGCCTCCCACTGGAGGTATACCAGGCACGTCCAACTGGAAGGAGGCCCCGGGGTAGACCCAGGACACGCTGGAGGGATTATATCTCCCGGCTGTCCTGGGAACGCCTTGGGATCCCCCAGGAGGAATTGGTGGATGTTGCAAGGGACAGAGACGTCTGGGCTTCTTTGCTCGCCCTGTTGCCACCGCGACCCTGAAATGGAGAAGCGGAGAAGAAAATGATGATGATGATGATGATTGTTGTTGTTGAAAAATAAGAAAAACCATGAATGTATTATAATAATAATATATTCTATCTTTTCCAGAAGATGGGATTATAAAATATTACAAAACATTTTAATGCATAAACATTTATTTTGGTCAGATTTCATTATTTACTTCCATGTAGATATGCTTACTTTTACAATGAATGAATTCAACTAATTTCAATTGTTCAATTTGATTTATTTATTAATTGATCAATTATTAATTTATTCATTGTCTGTAAGCGCTTATCCAGTTCAAGGTTGTGGTTGGTCCAGAGAGTACCTGGAATCACTGGGCGCAAGGCGGGATTATACCCTGGAGAATGCACCAGCCCTTCACAGAGTGTCACACACTCACACCTACGGACACTTAGAGTAGCCAATCCACCTATCAATGTGTGTTTTTGTGCCGTGGGAGGAAACCAGAGCATCTGGAGGAAACCCACATGGACATGTGGAGACAGTCATAGACAGTCAACTGGAGCCGTGTGACAGTGACAATAACTGTTGCTCCACTATGCTACCCTGATTTATTTATATAGGTTGTTTATTTTAGGCCTGATCCTCCATAGAAACTTACTTTGAAACATTGCATCATCATCTGGTGTTTTCCTTGTTTTTGACTTTTGTTTAATACTTGCTGAAATGCCTAAAGTATAGAGAATAATATCTTTAAAACATTTGTATGGAAAGGCAACAGTGAGGTTTTCATTATTTTGTATTTTAATGCATTTTCTGGCATAGAGTCTGAACAAGATAAAAATATAGAAATAATAATTTTAAAAGGTTTACTGAGGAGGTTTTGGCAGATAACACAGAAATGTATCATGAAATATTATCATGAAAACTCAATGACTTATGCAATGTTTTATAGTTATGAGAGGATACGTCTTTGCTGTGAAATGAAATAAATACAGCTTTGCTATTAAATAAATTAAAGGTTAAACATATGATTTAAGGTATTTCCTCTGCCACTCTTATGATAGATAAAAAAACATCCAAAATGTTACAACAGCCACAAAACTCTGCAGAACAAAGGTAAAAAAAAAACCATATTTCTCATTTTTTTTATTTATTTTACATCTCACGTGAACCACAGGGATCCTGAGGCTGTACAGAAAATGCTGAAGATGTTTTCTGACCTTATGTAAAACATTCATTCATTCATTCATTATCTGTAAGCAATTATCCACTTCAGGGTCACAGTGGGTCCAGAGCCTACCTGGAATCATTGGGCGCAAGACAGGAATACACCCTGGAGGGGGCGGCAATCCTTCACAGGGCAACACAGACACACACACACATTCACTCACACACTCACACCTACGGACACTTTTTGTCGCCAATCCACCTACCAATGTGTGTTTTTGGACTGTGGGAGGGAACCGGAGCACCCGGAGGAAACCCACACAGACACGGGGAGAACACACCAACTCCTCACAAACAGTCACCCGGAGCGGGAATCGAACCCACAACCTCCAGGCCCCATCAATTATAAATGTACTTTTAGACAGAATGCATAAGTATATTTTCTGCCACCTCTGTGACATATATATTAGTATATAGTTGTAAGTAGGTCAGCCATCTGACGTGTAACTTCCTTACTGAGAACATCCTCATTCAGAAATACAGATCTGGGCTTTAAGCCCCTGATCTCTTCAATTTTCTGAAAATTTTCAATATAGTGTGTAAACAAAACAAAACATTTCAACAAAAAACTTGGTAGAAAGGTTTTTGTTTCCCTCCATGTTCTACTTTAAAGCTGCCATTTTATGAAAATAAATCTTTTTGAGTGCAGTGGCTATAAACCAGTGCCTCTGCTCCTCACTGCGGTGCTTTAGGATCGGGTAAACAGTGGCTCAATATCACTAAAAGAAACTGGCCGCTCTAAACGTTATTGGGAGAACGCAGTTGTGGGGTTTGTGGCAGATCAGATATTTCATTAAGGCCCCAGAACTGTATCCCCTTTAACATTGTGAAAACTCTGTGTTGACCGTAAATTACTTTATAATGACCCATTATTAAGCGTTGTCTTCATCAGCTGGCAGACAGAATCAGAGTGGAATGAACACACACACACACACACAAAGCCACTGTGTGCACGTCACAAACATTTCTGTGTTGACATATTTACTTCACTAGTTTTCTCTTTAGATTTTCCGTTAAATTAACTGTAATGCCTGCACATGTTGATTATTCTTTTGTGTTAAGTTGTGTTATTTTATGCTCTGGTCTTTGGCAGTCTACTTTACATTACCCTGAAAATGGCCAATACTTTGTGGGCTTCTAGAACATGGACATGTTGTGTATGTATCTATTAAGCAGGACATTTGTTATTTCAAAAAATGCAGAAGTATACAGCACATTTTGGGAACACTTTTTTATTATTATATTAATATTTACATCATAATTCATTAGTACATTGCATATTTACAACACATGTATTGCTTTGCTGTTCATTTTACCTGACACTTATTTTGAAGCTGTACTTGACAAAATTCTTATAACAGAATTCATTAGAGGACAGTAGAATGGAGGACGAAACCTCAACAGCTTCAGATATAGCAGGTAATGTTTGAAGGTGTTGTAATTATTAATCCACCAATCATCACTGAAACCCCTATAAACTCCCGTCTTTTCAGAATTATACAGTTATTTCCTAATGCCTTAACAATGCTTATATCTATGTATATTTTAATCAGTGCACATTTTGAGTATTACACCATGTTCTGCAAGATTCTATGAGTTTTTAAAAGTATTTCAATGTCCTAAAGGATTCCACTACAGTGAAAAATACACATTAATAAACAGTACCAGTGTTGTAAAGGCATTTTAGAACATCAGCAAAAGCCATGCTCTTATTATGACAGCCCTTATTTTATTTTATAAATGTTATTTTTTTGAAAGCCCTTATTTTATTTTAATTCACATTTTTCATAGTTTATAGTTCCAATAGTTAATGTAGCACTAAAACTCATATATTTATCAAATATAAGCAGAAACCATGCAGAGATTAGTTATTAGCTACTAGTTATTTTCATATCATTTAACAGTCTGATTAGATGTTTATCAGTGTATATAATCATTTCCCCTTTGGTCTTTTGTCACTGAAACAAAAAATAGCTCTTATGCTTTCCCCCCTCAGGGATGTGACAAATGACTGAAAGTTTGAAAGAAACATTCACAAAGCACTTTATAGTGTTCTGTTGTTAAACTTTCTGCTGTATTTTGATTCTGGAATGTTGTTGAAGGTCCAGCATATATCAGCAAAGGCAATTAAGGCTCTGTTTCCTTTGGTAGCACTTTTCAAATGTCTCCACTGACAGCACTGAGATTTTAATGGGTTTTGTTAATACTACACACTGTGTCTCTGTGAAATGCAAACAGGTCCCTAGTTCTTCATGATTTTTCCATAAAAATATTCTTAATACTAACAACCCTGCTTCCTCTGCTGTTTTCCAAACACCACGCCTGGTGTACGTTCAGTATCTTAAACATTTCTTCCATCTGAGATGATGGCATCACTCAGCTCCATCACATTCACCATTCTCCATCTGTCATAATACTGGCCCCCAAAATAAAAGGCATGTATTATTTATTATTATGAACGTATCAAGTTCTTCCTCCCTCTTTTTACCATATTGAATTAAATGATTAATTTATCATTTTATACCTCTAATATATGCATGGATTACAATAACATATTGCACACTGTAATGCAATATGAAAATAAAGAAACAAATTCATTTTCATGTGGAAAAAAAAACATGCTTCATGAATGTTTTACTATTGTTGTCCAGCATTGCGTGATTAAATAACAGTGCACTGATTGGATACAGCAGTAATGCGGATTTAGAATTCCCATTCAGCTTGAAGCAAGATCAAGGTTTTTCAAGGAGCTTCTGGTTGATTTTCACATTTTGTATTAAACACACTGAAATACACAGAAATATACAAGAACACTATGGAGGACTTATGAGGCATGAGTTCTCCATATCTCTCTCTCTCTCTCAGACACACACACATACACACCAGGGTTGAGCAGCATCATATTTTATCATAAAATCATACTGTTTCCAAATGTAACTACTGTATTTGGTAATACCAACAGTAGGTTGTATGAGTTTGTGTACGTAGTGAGGTGTGGTTGCACTGGGGCAAATTGCAAAGCAGGCTGACTGAGATTTATTCACCCTGCGGTAGATCATAGAGTGGGTATTTATTCGCACAGCTTTTTTGTACGCTCTTCATAGCACCGCAAGATCTCACCAAACAGCGAGGACAGAACATCTGTGCTGTGTGTGTTTGTCTGTCTGTGAGCCAGTAAAAAAGAGAGCTTCATTTCGGTTGTGTTGATCTTCTCTTGCTAAAATGGCATTCACTGCAGTTTAAATCGTACTGGATTGTGACACTGACATATTCGGATACCTTTGTCATTACCAAATACTGGCAACATTTTCCATAACTGGGGGATACTGTAGTCTCTCTCTCTCTTACACACACAAACACACACATGTGAAATTCAGACCATTCTCTGTCTCACATCTTTCTCACAGCCACAGCTCGCCTCTTTCTGTTTTTCCTGCAGCAGCACAGTGGATATGTCTGGAGGATAAAAACACACAAACACATTTAGACTACAGGACACTGCTGAAATCAGACTTGTATGGTAGAGAAGTCCAGAAAAGCATGCAAAAACTCTGACTACAATTCGTCGACCTGAAAGTTAACTGAGTAACTGAGAAGTTTATATGCAAAACAATCACTGAATCACCATCAACCATTTTCAGAGCTGTTTTCAAACCTATCAATAACTGCAGTTTCATAGATAATTTGAATTTGAATTATAAACGCATTTTTAAGATCCAACACAAGCTTGTTTCTGAGCAGTTATCACATATTTATACTACATTTATGTTAATCTGCATTTACCCTTGAGCTTAAGAGAGTCTCCTTCTTCTTTAGGAGGGGCTGATTGGCTGTTGCTGTCTGTAACTGGGGTCAGTTTTTTGTCCACCAGATCCGTCCTAACTTGTCCAAGAGTCCTCAGAAGACACATGGTGTCAAAGCTGTCACTCTCTCTCTCGCTAAGCAGCTCTAATACCTGCGTGCACACACACACACACAAAAAAAAAACCTTCATATATTATAATAAACAAAAACAAAACACAATCATGCCACACACACAAAAACACATAAAAATTACACAAATTATAAAAACATATTAGTAATAATCAGTCATCTCAAGAAAGCTGAAATAGTGTAATTCTCCTTCGGACAAAATAGAATTAAATAACTGCCCCTTTCATATTAATTTGTGGTCACTTACAATGTAATCCATTCTAAATGAGTTTTCGCATCCTTTACAGAAATACTGTAAACTACTACAATTACTCATTAGTTTTATGTAACTATAAACGCTGAACACAAAAAGACATACAAGGTAATAACAGTGGTCCTTAGTGGCTGCATGACATTGGGACCATATTATATTGCAATATTTTGCTTGTCTGCAATATATATTTCAATATTTAAAATATAAAATATATAATTTAAAATGTATATTTTCTGCAGAAGTCAATGATGGAACACATTGCGTTATTGATAATACATTGTAGCCTAAATCTGTAGGGCTCATCTGTGAATTATGAAGGTGGTGTCTAGAAGGGATATAATAGCATCAGTATCACACTAGGGAATTAACGTGAGTGACAAAATGGGTAATTTACATTTTTTTTTCACCATTGAAAAAAAGGAGCAAATTTTATTAAAACAAAACTACACAAATAAAAGAGCAGCTATACACTGTACAGCTCACTAAAACAACCAGCAAACACCTGTGTATTCAAGGATGCTGTAAAATTATACTGGGCAAATATTATCTGCTCTATCATGGAGAATGAGAACGGTGCAAATATTCCTCTTGTGTCAAGAAGAAACCAAGTTGTAAATGAAGCTGTATACAACTATATAATTAAAAAGCAGGTGTGGTCTTAGCCGTTCAGCAACGCAGCTTTAGAATTGTGTTTACACACGTTTAGACATGTGGTGTCTCTTTCTCTCTCTTTCTCTCTTTCAGACACACAGAGTGTGCACATCTCTCACTCTCCACGCAAGTGATGTATGCACACCTATGGAGGACCAAACCTGTCAAATTGAAATGTAAATAAATAAAAGTGGAATTAAAGAAAAAGAAAAGAAAGAGGAACGTAAAAACAAAAAAATAAATACATAAATTATATTTATATACCACCCCCTCCAAGGTGTTTTGCTGCCTTGCGCCCAGTGATTCTGGGTAGGCTCTGAACTGGATAAGCATTTACCAGCAATGAATGAATTAACATCCCTCATTTCTAATTTTTCTTTAATTCCACTTTTATCTGTAGAACATGTTCATAACATGAAAAGAATCAACATTAACACGCGTGATCAAACATGATTCCTAACGTGTGATCAAACCGTGTCATCTCCATGTGCATTTCTGCGCTTTTTTTTAAACAACATATAATACTTGATACCAAATAAATAACTTATTAAAACAGATTTGAAGGTAAAGTAAATGTTTACTTTAATAAGTGTATGTGTAAAATGAATATTCAAATAAAGCTGTGATTAATTAATTTTGTTTAATAAATGTGCTAATTCCACAGAAGTGTCTCTCTGAGCGTGGGATATTATCACTTACATAAAGCTGGGATCAGGTGTCAATCTTTCATATCTTTATAGTAGACAAGTGACTATTTAAAACGTTGAGAATTAACATAGAAAACAATGTTTTCTTTTTTTTTTAATTAACACTTTGTGGGGTAGTCATTTTGTCATTATGTGTAATTGTGCACCTATGTAGGATTCATAGTATAAGCTTTTCAGACAAGGAGGATTTTAATTGTAATGATAATGATTTTAATGATAATGGATCATTATCACAATGTCTATAGCATAACAGCAATACTATAAATATACTCATATTTATGAGTATGAATGTTAATTATGCAATGCAATGAATAAAAAGAAGGTAATCCTTTGCGACACCTGCTGGTAGAAAAGAAAAGCACAGACTTAAAATCCCTGCTAACAGGGGAACTTAAAATGTCATTCAGAGGAGTGAAATCAATCAAAAACTGCTTGTGTTATCAAAATTTTAAATGTCTGATCCAGCTATAACCGCTCTCCTGAAATGGATTAAGCAGCAAATAAGATGATGATGATATTTCAACTATAGCAATATACACCAATTTTACCTGCAGACACTTGTAGCTTTTCAGCTCGCTCAGGTTCTCCTTTAGGAATAGGAGGTAAATGCTGAGGTCGTCATAACGACGGGGGTTCTGCATACCCTGGGCATGGCTGAAGGTAGGGAGGAGCTGATAGGGGTGGAGCAAACTTCCGTGCTGCTGTGGCCGGCTCGGGGAAAGAGCTGAGTAAATCACTGCAGGCATCAGCAGCACGTAAACACATACATTAATGCAGCTCAGCAACCGGAACACACCCACGGCCACCAGCTTACACTGAACTGCAAGAGGCACACTATCGTTTGTAACACCTGAGAACATGAAAACACACATTAATGCATGTCATTGGACCAGGAGTGCACATTTTTAAAACTGTAGTGGTCTGACCTGTTTGTAAATGGCAGGAGAACTGATCAGTGAGGGACACCAGGCAGATGTAGAAGGCCAGATAAATAGAGGCCAGCAGTAGTGTGAGTAGGGTCAGAACTCGACACAGGAGATACTTCCACGCCAAAGTCCATGTCCCTCGCTTTGTCCTCAAATACTGTTCAACCAGAGGATACTTAAAACAGCCCTCTGCTATCTCTAGCCCACTGCCACACACACACACACACACACACACACACACAGATCAAAAGCATACCCTGTCAAATATATTTGCAAATATATATCAGTCAATTCAGTATAATGTGTTTGTGTGTGTGTGTGTGTGTATATAATTAACTGTTGTATTTCATGCACATTTGTTCAGTTTTTAACTACTGCAATTATTTGCACCTCTGCTATATGCTATAAACTGCTATCTGATTACAATCATCACACTTGTTGTTTATGCTTGATGTTTCAAGTTTTATACCTGTGAGGGTCCTCAGATATGTCCTTAGCTGTAGGACTGCAAGATGCCAGGCTCTTGGCAAGGCGGATGGCACGGTTGTAGCAGCGGTCCAGCTCCTCCATGATGAAGCTGAGGTCTGAGGAGAGCTGAGGAGCCGCCGTGAAGCGCCAGAAGAGAGCAGGAACATACACGAGGATGGCCAGCAACAGAAGGATGTAAGGGAAAAACTGCAGAGAGGAAGATGGCAGACCATTTTTAAATTGAGTTTCCTTCACATTTACAGCATTTTAACAGGCACTCTTATATGGAGCTAAATTAGGGTCAAATATTTTCATTTCCACTTGCCTATAAATTTTGATATTTGAAGTCTTATATTGTTCAGTTGAAGATTTTATGTTTTTATATTCAGATCTTCTTTTTTGTTGTTTCATATCTTTTTTTTTTTTTTTTTTTTTTTTTTGGTTACGGACCTTATTTTCACTTTTGGATCCTTGTTTTTCAGTTCCAGACTTTTGGCCCTATTCGGAGGCAGGGCATCAGAAGAGAGGGGCGTAGTATAAGGACTGACAGTATTGCAATTAAGGCGGAGGAGCTTCCTCAGTGTTGACTTTGAGAAATATCACTGAACACTCATGTTATACACAATATTAAGTGTAAAATATTGACTTTAGTGACAAAGTCCTTTATAGTGAGCTCTTTTAGACAACATTCAGCCCCAGTCAAATAAATGAGTGATAAACTCTGTCAGATCGTGTAGTTCCACAGCCACACTTTAGCCAGCACTTTGCTGGCAATGACATCAGCTTCATCAGGACAAAGGTGCATCAAACCGGTAACGAATCTGAATAAGCTCCTATTCCCCAGGTTCTTAGTCTGATGTTCCGTTCCACATTAAATTGTGCTTTAAATTAAACAGGTTCTTTTGCTGTACATTTTCCTTTATATTCCATGCATTTATACTGTGTTTTATTTGCATGTGCTTTCCTTAGTGTTAAAACAGAGAAAGAAGCTGCAGTACCATTTAAGGTGAAAAGGAAAATGTGATTAAGGAGCTGGGTTCACCATTGTTAACATTTCTTATCTGCATGCTAGAACCAGCAGCTTGTCCTGGTGGAGCGGACACCATCACAAAGTGCATAGCAGTAAAAAAGTAATCTCTGACAGATTGTGTACATCCACAGCTATACTTTAGCACTTTCCCATACTTTCCCAGCAGCACTTTGGCTATGCTATCAGTCATTATGCCACACCCCTCTCTGCTGATGTCCCGCATCCCACGCAAAAACAGGGCCAGAAATCTGAAACTGATTAACAAAGATTTGAAATTGAAAATGGGATCGGTTACTGAAAAAAAAGAAATGAAACTTAAAAAAACAATATACAATATACAATTTGAATCTGAAAACATAGAATCTGCAACTGAAAAATATAAGAGTTTAAAAATCTGAATATATAGTAATTGTCTGTGTTGCCCTGTGAAGGACTGGTACCCCCTCCAGGGTGTATTCCTGCCTTGCGCCCAATGATTCCAGGTAGGCTCTGGACCTACCGTGACCCTGAACTGGATAAGCAGTTACAGATAATGAATGAATGAATGAATGAATATATAGTAATAAATTATTTATTTTTAAAAAAAATTCAGATCCTGCACGAGCTGGGAAACAAACCCTAGTCTGCTGTGTGGAGGGCAGCTGTTTTATCCACTATGCTAATCAACCAGACGCTTATTTTCTACAACTTTGCTTTACATCTTGTAGATTTGTTACAATAACCATTTCCCCACCAAACTATATTACCTTGTGTAGCCAGAGGGGGGAGCCATCCTTTGTGGTTTGGCTTTCCACAGCGACCCAGCAGAAAGAGTCCACATATGTGGCCTGCCGCAGGGAGAAGTTAGATGGTGGAAAACAGCTGATCTGGGAACCTTAGAAAAACAGGGCAGTAACATCCATGTGTGGGTTACAGTACAATAGGAATAAAGAATTAGAAATAGGAAATAAGGACTTGCTGTGCCTTAAACAGATAAAAGCACCTTTGTTTCTATATTCACTGTCTATTTTATCAGCTCTACTGACCACACAGGAGAACTTTGAATTTCTACAATGTGACTGTAGTCCACTTGTTTCTCTGTATACTTTATTGGCCCCTTTTCATTCAATACTCAAAAACCTCACAGGGCCACCACAGAGCATTCTCAGCACTGCAGAGCCACTGTTGTGCTCGTAGTGGATCAGACAGCAGTGCTGCTTGAGTTTCTAAACCCCTTAGTGTCACTGCTGTACTGAAAATAGTACACCTACCAATAATATCCAACCTCTGTGTCCACTGAGGGCAGCACGGTGGCGCAGCAGGTAGTATCGCAGTCACACAGCTCCAGGGACCTGGAGGTTGTGGGTTCGATTCCGGCTCCGGGTGACTGTCTGTGAGGAGTTGGTGTGTTCTCCCCGTGTCCATGTGGGTTTCCTCACTTGGTAGGTGGATTGGCAAATCAAAGTGTCCGTAGGTGTGAGTGTGTCAGTGAATGTGTTGCCCTGTGAAGGACTGGCGCCCCCTCCAGGGTGTATTCCCACCTTGCGCCCAATGACTCCAGGTAGGCTCTGGACCCACCACGACCCTGAACTGGATAAGTTGTTACAGATAATGAATGAATGAATGTGTCCACTGACAAAGGACAAGAGAACACAAACTATTACGAGCTACTCTCTCTGACCTTACATCTACAAGATGGGCCGACAAGTGAGTGGACACAGTTAAAAACTCCAGTACTCTGATAAAAACTCTGATCCAGTCACACCAGCACAACACATACTAAGACACTACCACCAGATCAGCATCAGTGCAGTGAAGAGGATACACCACCACCCAAATCATACATGCCCTGTAGGGGGGGTTCTTTGCAGAAATAAATCAGTGAAACTCCCAAACCGCCACCCTGAGTTGCAGATCATAGAGATTAGTGTGAGTCCAAGTTGAAGTTAGGTCAGCAGTGTATGGATAACAGTGGAAATCCCAGGACAAATATTAACTTGTTTATCTATGAAATGTTTTAAGCCCCATTAGCAGCCACCATTTCTATTACATCCATAAACAACTAGCTTCAGTACTTTCAGTACTGTGTCTTGTTAAGTGCTCTGTGCCCTAATACTGCAATGTTACTGTAAGCTGAGATGTAAGCAGACGGTGGGGAAATGTAATAGACACGAACAGGTTTAAATTCTTACATATACCCACAGCTGATTACACACCATGGACAAGTCCAAACAAAATGTTCTGCCAGATTGTTCATGCCTCTGCCCTACTCCATACACTCTGTGAGGGCCCTATCCTCAACTCAAAAAGCTTTCAGGCAGAATAATTTGAAAATAAGCTTTTAGAGCCATTAGGAGTCATATGGACTCACCCAAAAACCCACCAGACTATTACCACATGATCACTGACACTTTTAATAATTAATAAGAGCTAACTGCACAAAAGTTTAACCGGTTATATCTTTCCATCAATGTTCATGAAGGTTTCCAAGCCCATAACATTATGCTGTTCATGTTACTAGGTTCACAATTTAATATGAACACATTGTTTTTCATAGAACTATATGTAGTTGCTTAACTTACTAATGAAACTAGAGCTTGGTGCTTGATGTTTGAGTGGTACATGGGTTTATGTTATTATTATACCATTATAATTAGAGGACGTTGTTTATGAATAGTGGTTTTCAAACCATTCTCTGGCATTAGAAAATATGATAATGTAGCTAATGATTAAGTGCATTGTCATTTCTGAATATCGGTATCATAATGCCAAATTAACTGTCACTTTTGAATGGCAATATGATGATGTCCCAGTAAATTTACCAATTTTATTTGCAATATTAGGATGTCACAGTGCAGTAAAACATGATTCATTTTAATAGTCTTTGAAATGAACTGATAAAAAAACTGGAATAAATAGTAATATATACTGTCATGTGAAAAAATTAGGACACCCCATGATAATCTTAGTCTTTTTGAACATATTTAAACATATAAACATTTGAGCTTCATTTGAACAGTACTGAGAGATGGGGCTTATATAACTAAACAAATAAAACTGAAGAAATTATTTATAAACATAAGATTTAAAATGTAATGAACAAAAACGTACATTTCAAGTACATTACAAGTTAGGACACCCTATGCCACAATAGTTGGTATTTCCCCCTTTGGAAGCAATAACCTCAATTAGATGTTTCCTGTAAACCATCTACCAGTCTACATCGACTAGGAGGTGGTTTTTCCTATTCCTCCATGCAGAATTATTTCAGCTGTGTGATATTTGGGGGGTTTCTTGAATGCACAGGTCACCCCACAGCTTCTCAGAAGAATTAAGATCTGGGCTCTAATTAGACAATTCCAGAACTCTCCATTTCTTACTTTTGAGCCATTCCTTGTGAATGTACTGTTTTGGCTCATGGTCATTGTTGCATGGTCCATGTCCACTTCAGCTTCAGTTTTTGGAAAGATAGTCTCACATTTTCCTCAAGCACCCTCTGACACAGTGAAGAATTACATAGTAGATTATATGATGGAGAGCTTGCCAAGCCCCTGCTGCAGCAAAGCAGCCCCAGACCATGACATTTCCACCTCCCTTGGTATGGGGTTCTTGTGCTCAAATGCTGTGCTGGTCGTCTTCTGTTACTGTGCCCAAATAATTCAGCTTTGAATTCATCTGTCCAAAGCACATTGTTCCAAAAATTCTGGTCTGTGTCTACATGCTTTCTGGCAAACATTAGTCTTGCACTGATGTCTTTTGACAGCAAGGGTTTCCTCCTTGTGCAGTCGTTTCCGGATGGTAGATTCATGTACTTTGACACGAACTGTGGCAAGAGCCATTTGTAGGTCCCGTGATGACATTTTAGGATAGTTGGAGACTTCTTTATGCATCTTGTGGTCTGCTCGTGGACTGAAATTGTTAGGATGGCCTAACCTGGCCATGTTGGCAGGTGGTTTAAATGTTCTCCGCTTAGAAATCAGCCATTCTACTGTCCGGAAAATAATTTACAATTGTTTTGAGATCTTTTTACATCTATTCCCAGATTCATATACATCTATAACCTTCTTTCTGAAGGCCTCAGAGACCTCTTTATATCTCAGCATAGTGATACCACTCACTTTAGCAACCAAGGGCAAATCAAACTAATGTCTGAGGTTTAAATAAGAGCCTCCTCCAATGTCCTCTTTAACAATGGTCTAATCATTTGCAGCTGATGTGGTACATCTGAATATAGACATTTTAAACAGTAATAAATTAAGGGGTGTCCTAACTTTTTCCTCACAAGAAATTTACCATTTTGTTCATTCAATTTTACAACTTGTGTTTATAAGTAATTTCTTCAGTTTTATTTGTTTAGTTATATAAGCTCCATCTCTCAATACTGTTCAATGAAGTTCATATGTCCATATGTTTAAAAATGTTCAAAATACAAAGGTTTTCATGGGGTGTCCTAACTTTTCCACATGACAGTTCAAACATTTTTGGACACTTGCATTTCTGAAATCCCTTCTGAAGTAAAGAGTATGAGAGTAGGCTGCAGTTAGACTCTCTGTTATTCTATGAATGCATCAGAATGCATTCAATTCCTTTGGAGCGCAATGATTCGATTATCATTATTTAGGACATTTCTTCAGTTATTCACATACAAACACGCCTCCAAAGTGTCTGTAAACTAGTGGTTTTTAGAAGTCATACAGACTTTGGAAATTTCTGTCCTAAAATAGGCTTCTGTTCCTGTGATGCCCTATAAATATATGTATTTAGTCACATTAAAACCGTGACAATGTAAGAAAATAGAACACATTTCTCCATTATACTTTTCCCAGTGTTTTGGCGCTGTTCCAGTGAAGCGAACCTTGTTGCTTGGCTACGAGGATTATTCGACTCAGGAATCGATTCCAAGGGATCAATCTACACACTGATACAAACAATAATGTCCAGATAAATGTGTTATTAACCGAAACGATTACAGTTCTTGTTAATAATGATTATAATGGTACTCTTGATATTAACGTCACAAAACAGCCGCTGTGTATTTGTTGTACTGAAGGAACTGCGATAAATGAACGGAGTAATAAAACAAGACTGGACTCGAAGAATCAAATCATTGTGTGGAATGGACTCCAATCACTAATCCTTAGCGGCGGGGCGCGCGTCTTTGTTTCAACGTATTAGCCGTTAAGCTACTGCAGGAATATTAAAACACTCCTATTTAAATTAGTTATGACCGTTTAAACATTTAGGTAGCTAGGTTTAACAATAACTTCGCTTCAGTCAAATAACGGTCTGTTTTGAGCTGGGGAACTAAAGAAAATTCAGAGGATAGCGGTTTATTTGCTTTAAAAATAAAACACCAAGCTCAAGTTCGGCTTTAGGCGAACATAAACAGGTTTAGATTCAATCTGTACTCAATATTTTTTATCTCTGTTGTTTCTTTGTGGTTATAATCATTTAGAAAATGCTCCGTCATTCCTGTTCAAACACGGAACATACGCTACCGTAAATGTGGGATACCTTCATCTATTGTGTGGATTTCATATGGTTTTAGATACAAAAATGTTTTTAAAAAGTCTCCAAACTGATTTAAACATCACATTACTCACCCACAGAGACTTCCTGCGCGAAAGCGAGAGAAATAAGCAGAAGAGGGAGTCCCACTGCAATGAAAGTCACCAGTTTATCCGCAGCCAGATCCAGACGAATGCCTTTGTATTTTGATTCGTTTGGTTCTTTGAGCAGAAAGTCAGAAAAGACGTATTCCGTAGCCACGTGTGCTATAGCCATGTTTACAGTTCATTTAGTAGATCTGAGAGGAATTAGGACGAGTGTATTAGCCTTGTTTCCAGTGGGCAGCTTCCACTTCCACGTCCTCCATAGGGGGAACCAACCCCCAACACACCATTGACCAACTATATGAAAGTAGCATTAATATCTCTGCCACAATGCAATCAGTATTATTAGAATTTTAATGGGAAAAGAAGTCATTTTTACCACCTGGAAAATTAGCAAAAAAAAAAAAACATTAAAGTGGTCAGCATGTTATTTTTACATTTGCTCCATAAAGAGCCACTCATACTGAGAGAGGACTTATATTGATTGGCAGTCCACAATGAGCTAGTTTATCCGCCATAGAGTGGTTCCTCCAGATAGGTAAGACCATGTTTTTGAAATATGTTCACTACAGAATCTGTCATACTTCCCAGCCACAAGGTTTAGATGCTTTTTCTTAACTAAATGCTACTTTAAAGCTAAACCTATTCTTTAACTCCAAAACTGATGTTTGATATAATGATAACGTGAATAATTATTGCAGTAATTATATGCATTTAATTGCCTTTGGCATTTTCCATTGAAATTGATGGAAGGTTTCTTCCTTCTCTTGAAAAGTTACTATTTTGGGAGATATGTGGTTTATATATATATATATATATATATATATATATATATATATATATATATATATATATATATATATATATATATAATGTGTATATATATATTTTTGTGTGTGTAAGATAATTCCTCGCATCTCATTTTTGCCGTCTGAGGTTGACTTTGTTTTGTGTATGGTTTTATAAAATGTTATTTATTCATTAATTATTCTTTAACTGTTTAATTATTTTTTAATATTTTTTATCAGCAAGCTTATAGTGCAAATGGCCAACACTTCAATAGGTTTCAGAAACAGACATCCAAGGCTTTGTGTGTGAATTTTTTCATCATTTATTGACTTCATAAGAAAAAAAAACAACAGAAAAAGACAAACAGCACTGTCACTGGAAACAGCGAATGTGATTGAGCTAAAGAACATCAGATCTGCTCATAAAGAAGACAGAGAAAGTGGACATAGTGAAAATTTGTTTTGTTTTGTTTTTTTTATTTGTTTTTTTTTTTCATTGCCGCCGTCCTGTATTGGTTGCTTAATATGTTTTTAGATGCTTCAGTCATGGAACAGGTCAAAGAAGCTGTGGTCATCGGGAGCGTCCTCTAAAGCCACACCATCACAGTAGGTCGGGGGAACAAAGACGTGAGAGTCATCAACCTCCGTCTCCACGTTCATGAAACTGCCCACAGGGTAAAAGGTGATTAGCTAATATATTTCATGTTTGAGCATTTCAATTATTGTCTTCATAGCTATATATAAGTAAGCACAAATTAACAACCACAATGTTTTCACTGGGATCCAATCTGTAGAAAGATATAGATGACTACCTGAAGGAGAGGTCTGTTTTCTCGCTGTGGTAGGAAAAGGAAACAGTGAGGCACCCACAGGATGTGGTCAGCATGGTGTAGTTGGCTATAAATCAAAACAGCATTAACAAAAAATGAGGGAATTTTTTCCATTTATATATATAATCATTCATTATTTGTCAATCAAATTAGGCAGGCTCCGTATTCTAAACATCCCTTAACTAATCAGTGAAATGGTGAGTATTACAAGATCAGCAATTTAAATTTAAATTTCTCATTTAAAATAATGTGATACAACATGAATACCGAAGACCATAGACCTAATAATCACAGACATTGATATTTGCTACACTTTCCCAAGAAAACAGAAAAATCTCAGGCTTATGTCAAGGCTTATTCTACAGTAATTACATAAAAACATTGCAGTGTAACTCTTAAATTATAAAGGTGAGCAATGGCTATTTAATGAGTTTTACACATGTTTTAAAAGCATTACATTGTGTGGAACTGATTGAAATATCTACTGTATATGGAGTCTGAACAGTCCCTTGAAAAGTCTCTATTGATGCCAAAACTTCAAAGTCAGGAGAGACAGTGAGTGAATGAGAGAGATCTGACCATGAAGATCAGGCAGTTTTCCGTTCCAGGAGCGGACTCTCAGACCCTGCTCAGATTTAGAGAGGCTACCCAGGTACGTCTCACTCTCGTGGGTGGCATCGGAGGGCAGCTCCATGGCATGCCTGCGGTATTTCAGTGTCTGCTTCTTACAGCTCTCATTCTTACTGTCCATCTCATACATTACACCCTGCACATGAATGTGGGAGAGGGAGGAAAAGAAAAGATTATGCATAACATTAACGTCAGGTTCAACATAATAATAATACGTATTTGAGAAGTCAGCGATTTTTAACAAGGCAGAGTAAAAATATTAGACTTAATTTAACTTTAGAGTATGAAATAGTTTCCTTTTAAAAATGTTATTAAGAGTCAAAGCAGAAACAACGTATTTGGATGTAAAGAACCTCATACACCTGACAATGCTGTTACCTCCTCAAAGTGAATGAGCACATCCATGTGGGTGGTTTTGTTTGAGTGGTTTTCTTTCTCTACGAAGCGAAGCTTCTTGGCTGTGGAATCGTAATTGAAGTCTCCCGCAGCGATGTCATGACCACCAGTGGATGTCTGTGTGTTTGTGGGAAAGACACTGGGTTAAGTTAGATTGTTTAGCTCAAGATTTTCTGAGGTAAGTTTTCCATCCTCATTAATCCATTAATCTGTGTACATACCACACTCAGTAAGCCACTGGTCAAATATGGTGTCTCTAGAAGATAGAGTGGAAGAGAGTGGAATTAATAAATGAAAATTTGATGGCTTTCAGCCACCTGAAGCTCTGTAAAGGTATGGTCCCGATGTTGGATGATTAGATCTGGATCACAAACACCACTCCAACTCTTCCCAGTGATATTGGTTGGATCTATTGCTCCACAAAATTCCGTTCCATAGTTTCACAGACTTTGACATTACCTTACGTGCAGCTGCTTCAAAGAATCCCACCTGTTGCGTAGTTTATGGAAATTATACAAGCTAAGATAACATTTCAGAATGCAGTTATATATTTTAAGTTTAAGAGATACATTTTCAAATTGTAACATTTAGTTTTAATGGAGAAGAAAGATGCTGCTGGACTTACGGCAGGGCTGGCGACTGGAGGACGCCGAGGCAGCCGCACACAGGCAGCAGAACAGAAGGCAGATCAGCTCACTGGAACGCATCATTCCTCTTCGTCAGTAAGCCCCTTGGGTCCAGACACAGACAAATGAACTGTTCGGCTCTTTTTATACAGAGTCCATGATCAACCTTCTGCCCTTCTCTCTCCTCCAGTCCTGTAAAGGCCATCAAACAGCAAACAAGCAGCCTCTTCTTCAAACAAACAGGGGCTCGTGTGGCCTCACAACAGCACTCCCAAGTTTCTCGGAGTTTCTGCTGATTGGGAAATTATCTAAGCTGCCCAGCAGGATATCAGTTCACTTAAGGAGACATTTCTCCACAGGGCCCTGCTGAGCAAAACACTCAATGTACCCAAGAAGCCCTCAATTTTCCAGGTGAAATAACAAAAGTTTGCTCCACACTGGAGAGTGTTGGTTTCTTCTAGAAACTTTCTTTAGAATGAGCACTCTCCAGACATTTACGTTTTCTATTTATAATATTTCTTTTGATTCCTAGTATATGACATATATCTATCTTCAAAAATAAAAGTATACATTAGTATACCCAGCCATATAATACTAGCTAGCTAGGTTTTATGTTAGCAAACAAAACATTGCTTGGCTGTTTCAAACCACTTTATTGCAGTTAAACTTAGGCAACACTATAAAAATCTACAAGTTGTAGATATTAATACATAAACTATCAAGCACTAGCCATAACATTATAGCAACAAATCTTAATGTTTAGCGTACAATTATTTGTCATTGTACAACGTACAACAAAATGTGTCTTCTGCACTTAAGCCATATGTGGCAGTGAACACACACATTTGGGCACTAGGGGCTGTGAACACACACCCAGAGTGGTGGGCAGCCATCCCTGGCACTCGGGGAGCATTTGGAGGTTCAGTGCCCTGCACAAGGGCACCTCATCCATGGATGTAATCTGAGGTGACCCACTGTAAAAGGTCATTGATTTGATCATGAAATAATAGCCAGGAGAAATACAGAGATTGATATACATATGTAACCAGGCCTTTTTTCTCTCTCCATGCTGTGTCATGTTAGTATAATTTTGTGAGTTTGACTCACACTGAGTTGTGTCTTAATGGACCCCAAAACCTCTGGATGCAGGTGACTAGGGGGTGATTGTTTTTCTTCACCACTTGGGGCCAAACTTTGTTTTCTCTATAGACAGAGTTTTTAAGCCAGCTGCAAAAGAAAGAGCTGACAGCAAGTGTGGCAATTAAAATAATATCAGAGAATACACTAGAATAGAGAGAGGAGGGGTATCCGTCCACAGATGGTTTTTGTTAAGCTTTTTGAAAGTCCGGTTTGCTGTGTATGAACTCTCTGAACTCACTTTTGTTGAAGTGATCTGTTTAGGGTAATTGCACTTTTATATCACATTAACACTAGGGGGCAGTCATCTTTAAAATGTTTGCAATGCAGAGGCAAGTTTGGTGTCTGTTTTAGAATTCTTAAAGAAAAAAATGTGAATTGTTCTTTTAAAAGGTGCAGAAAATTGTAGTCTACTTTTTAAAGAGTTCTTAATAAAACTTGTAACCTTTTAGGAGCTGCTCACACTTTTACCCCAGCATGGAAATCTTTTGAGCTGGACTGCTGCAGACTGCAGGAATTTAAAACCACTGTTCTAAGATGGTGTTCCCTCTAGTGGACAATCTGCTGCAATGCAGTACATTTGATATCAGTGTTTTATGTGGACTTTGTCTTGAGGTTATTTTATCTAGAGTATATGAATAAACACCAAAAAAAAATGCAAATAATTACAAAACCACAACTACAACCACAATTATAGCAAGTTTATCAAAGGGTTGTTGACTAAAGCCCTATTTGGACAGGATTATTATTACATGGGGAGCTGGGGTAATGTAATTTTTCCACAAGAAATCAGTAATGTTTTGTGGTGGATTGGCACTGGATAAGAAAGCTTGGTGAAAATAACGGAACAATTAGGTTGTTTGAACCTAATGCTTGTGCCCTGCCAGAAGGGTTGCTTATGTCTCGAGCTTTTCTTTCTATTCATTCAGATTCTGTAGCAGTGCCCGTAGTAAATGTAGAACATCGGGATATTTGGCTTTCATCAAAGACTGCGCTGGGGCAACTGTTTATTGTTGAAGTTCAGCCATTGCTTGAGTCTGGTGAAATACAGGAACAGTTGGTGTCTTCCAACCATGTGGTAAACCTCCAATCTTTGGCTGCAACTAACTGTACTTTAGATCTTGAGGATACTTCTTGGCCTTGTTTGTCTCTGGAGCAAGTAAAGCAAGGGAAAGCTCTCCTTCAACGTTACCATTCGGTTTTTAGTTATAGTGAGGGGCAGTTGGGTTGTACTACCTTAATTGAACATGAGATTCCTGTGAGTGATGAGATTCCCGTTCAACAGCGCTATAGGCGCCTTCCTCCATCTCAGTATGAACTTGTTAAGGCTCATATTCAGGAGCTCTTGGACAGGGATGTGATCCGGGCAAGTTGTAGTCCTTACACTTCACCAATTGTTGTTGTCCAGAAGAAGGATGGTACCTTTCATTTGTGTGTGGATTATAGGCAGCTGAATGCTAAGACGCGGAAGGATGCTTATCCACTGCCACGCATCGAGGAGTCATTGGATGCATTAGGGGGTGCTCAGTTTTTTTCCACTCTTGACTTAGCCAGTGGATATAATCAGGTTCCCATGGCCGAACGAGATAAGCCAAAGACTGCTTTTTGTACACCCTTTGGACTTTTTGAGTACAATCGAATGCCTTTTGGTCTGTGCAATGCCCCTAGCACATTTCAGCAATTGATGGACCGAATCTTTGGCGATGAGCAGTTCCAGTCTCTTTTGCTTTACCTTGATGACATTGTGATTTTCTCTTCTACTTTTGAGACTCATCTTCAGAGGTTGGAAGTTGTCCTTCAGCGGTTGCAACAACACAATCTGAAGCTGAAATTGTCTAAATGTCATTTTTTTTCAGCCAGAAGTCAAATACCTGGGTCATGTTATTTCCTCTTCTGGTGTAGCCACTGACCCAGAGAAAGTCAGGGTAGTGTCCGAGTGGTGTCGCCCTAAAACAGTTACAGAGCTCAGGTCTTTCCTGGGTTTTGCATCATACTATCGGCGATTTGTAGAGGGGTTTGCTAAATATGCTGCCCCACTCCATCGGTTAGTTGCAAAGCTTCAAGGTGGCAAGAGACGGGTAAAGTCGAATATTTTGGAAGAACACTGGAATGAGGCCTGTGAAGAGGCGTTTGCTACACTGAAGGATTACTCAGGTTACTGAGAAATTTAGGGAGTATTTGATGGGAGCTAAATTTATAGTTTTCAGAGATAACAACCCGCTAAGCTATTTGCAATCGGCAAAACTGGGTGCAGTAGAACAACATTGGGTGTCCCAGTTGGCATTATTTGATTTTGAGGTCAAATACCATCCAGGCACCTTAAACCGTAATGCTGATGCCCTGTCATGATTGGTGGGGTCATCAGTACAAAGATTTTTACCGGAAATAGTCCCTGGAATTACTGTTCCAACTTCTGAGCACCCACCCCCTGTCCCAGGTACTAACATAGCCACCATGTCTGCCATTGATGCCATGCCTATTCGTTCCAGGGCTGATGTGAGAGAGTTGCAATCAGCTGATCCTGTCATTGGTACATTCCTGCAATATTGGAGGAGAAATTTGCCTCCAACAGCCATAGAGCGGGCAAGAGAAGCAAAAGGAGTTTTGGAGTAGGTACGTCAGTGGAAAAGGCTGCGAGAAAGCGAAGGTGTCTTATACCATTTGACACGGACTCCAGATGGGGTTGAGGAGTTCCTAGAAGTGTTGCTACCAGAAAGTTTGCAAGTGGAGGTATTGACTGCCCTCTATGATAATCATGGGCATCCTGGGTGTGAGAGAACTCTGACCTTAGTGTGGCAACGATGCTATTGGCCCATGATGGGTGCGAGGATCGAACAGTGGTGTAAAGAGTGTCTCAGATATGTGGCGGGAAAAGCAGGGCAGCCTAAAGTCCGAACATTTATGGGTAGCCTGTTGGCCTCCAAACCCTTGGAGATTGTAGCAGTTGATTTTACGCTGATGGAGCGCGCCAGTGATGGAAGAGAGAACGTGCTTGTGGTGACTGATGTGTTCTCCAAGTTTACACAAGCCTTTCCAACGGTTGACCAAAAAGCAAGTACAGTAGCCAAGGTTTTGGTAGAAAAATGGTTTTATGTGTATGGTGTGCCTCAACGCATTCACTCTGACCAGGGGCGAAATTTTGAAGGAGATCTGTTGAAACATTTGTGCAAGATTTATGGGATTGAAAAGAGTCATACCACTCCTTACCATCCTGAGGGCAACGGGCAGTGTGAACGATTTAATCGTACCATGCATGACCTTTTGCGTACACTCCCTCCTGAAAAAAAAGAGGCCTAGACATTTGCCACAGCTTATCTTTGCACATAACACCACTACGCACTCGTCCACTGGTTATTCCCCTTACGAGTTGATGTTCGGCAGACGACCACAACTACCAGTAGATTTTTTTATTGGGGGTTGGTGACGATATTGTTGATGGCCCTGAGGAGGAGTGGATCCAGCAGCATAAAGAACATCTTCGTACTCTGTATGCGAGCGCTAAGAAGCAGTTGGAAACTGCAGCTCCACAGAGAAATAAGCAGAACCAGGAGGTCGTAATGGACATCCTCCCTATTGGGACAGTAGTCTATCGGAAGAACCACACACAAGGGCGTAACAAGATTCAAGATGCATGGGGAAGTACAAAATATTGTGTTCTGAGATGTCATGATGATTTTGGAAGAGTATATGCGGTGCAGCCATTGGGAGGGAATGGGCTGAGAAGGAATGTCCATAGATCAGAATTGAAGGTGATACCAGGGCATCCACTTGTATGTCCTTCAGTTGAAGGTGACACTCAGTCGTCAACACCTTCTCCCAGTGGGATATGTACTGAGAAGGAAGAATGTGACACCCAGTCATCAACATCCCCTCTCAGTGGAACATGTACTGAGGAGGCACTTGTAGGACGGTGGGTAATATATAGTGATTCTGCACCTACTGAAGATGGGGGAGGAGAGGTATTAGTTCCAAGTTCACCGGCATCGGCATGCACACCAGTACCCACTTTGAGGCGAACAGCTAGGAGAATGGCAGGCCAACATTCTAATCTGCACCATCTTCTCCAAACTGCGGTTATACAGCAAAGTGGTGTAGGTGAGGCTGCGACTCGTCCGGTGGCATGTTCCGTCCAAACATATTTTAGGCCTTGGCAACAGTAAGTCAACCCCGGGACGGGGTTAGTTAAAAGAGGGGGTGGATGTAGCCAGTGCCACTAGTATGTTCATGAGGACAATAGGTCGCTGTGCCTTTAAGAAACTCGCGGGAAAGGTGGGTAGTCGAGTCTCGCGATACTAGCTGAAGTATAGTAGCGACCTATTGTCCTCATGAACATACTAGTGGCACTGGCTACATATAGATATTATAACCAATATCATAAACTGTTTAATGGTAATGACACACGTTCATAACACGTTTGGAGGCTACTTGTGTGGACAAAACATATCTACAGGTCGATTTGTGGATTCGAGAGTGGTGTGTCGTTCAGCCGCTGAGTTTTTACTAGGGCTGGGCAATGAATTGAAATAAACATTCAGAAATTCTAATCAACACAATCTTGTCCATATCGATTATTTTTATTCTGTTATGTCCTCAAAGTGTGTTCATGTTCTGTCCCTTTAAAATCACGATTCCAATTTGTGGTCATGTGATTCTGCCCCAATCTGCCACATGGAAGCAATCTAAACACAGAGGTCAATAAATTGATTCGATCAGCTAGAGCCAAAGAAAAACAGCCTGAATAGAGCTTAATATAACATATTCCATTTAAAAATTACACAGTCAACCCCTGTTCCACAAATGAACGTCTGTGTCCTGTTTTGGTCAACCCCCACCCCACTGTCGATCAATACAGCCCTATTCAGGGGTTGGCAAATTTCAGCACCTGTTCTTTTGAATGACAATGAGCCACTCATTGTCCCCAGGGCACAGCAGTGAGAAGAAACTCATTAACCATTTTTGCTTCGTTATGCTTTGTTTAACTTCGTAAATGTGGGTTCAACAGTGTGATTGGACAGACTCAAACAAGGGGCATGGCAGTTCTAAAGTTTCAGCAACCAACAGCAGAACAAATTCAGAAAGGCTTGTTTTACCCCAAGTTATCTGGCATAGGCAGCTGTCTGTGTGTTGGTGATCTTCAGATAACACATATTTTGTATATACACTGACCTACTGATGTTTTTGTACTACTATGTTCCACTTTAAGATTTGTTGACTATTTTATTATACATTCTTTTGAGCAGTAACATCTTTAGTTCAAAGCCTGGACTTAATTTTTGCATAATTATTAAACCATTTTGTGATTCTCTGCAGCTGCAGTGGCTGATTCATGTCAAAACTAAAGAAGATCAAACTTACATTAATGAGTCACAGCTCTTCGATTACCACTATTCCTGCAAAAAGACAGGAAGTGAAGCCGAAAGACGATGGCATTTACTCACCCTCCAAGACGTGTTTTTTCAGAAAGCTGAGTGGTCAACTTTGTGACCTAGTGGTTTTGGCCAGGGTTAAGCTCCAAGCAGAAACTTTTGAGCAATTTGTAAACAACACAGAATGCTAATCTTAATCCTGCGGTAAGGAGGGCTTAGTCCCCCACAAATAACTCTTATTGTGACAGATTGAACATCAAAGAGCTACAGCACTAAATTATCACAAAGAGAAGTGTTTTTTCTGTGTTCATTCTCCACTGGCATTGTACACAGCACCAAGAATCTAGCATTAGTCTTGGTTAATGAGAAGCTGAAAATGTTTATATTTATGGTGGTAGCAGATGCCCTCTCCAATGTGATTTCCTGCCATGTCCTCAATGATTTTGGGTAGGCTCTGAACCCCAGTAACACAGTCCCATAAGAACCTGTGGTGACATATGTGTCACAAACCCTTTGTGATGTCTGGAAAGTTGCCTACACATGTTGCCTCCCTAAGTGACATTTACTGAACATCTGGATGCAGTCACATGACAGTGTGTGAGTCTGTGAATGTGTGACTACATTTACACAATGATTGTGTGCTTGGTGAATACATAGAGAACATAGAAATGCTAATTTTAAAATCATATTTTTGTTTCTAAAATGTGTGTTCCAAACTTTTTAACAATTCAAATGCTTTAGTCACTTGTCCTGTGTTACATACTGTATGATCCACTTGGGTCTGTTTTGTCAGGATAAAATGTGGAAAGTAAAAAAATAAAGATTGTAATATTTATGTTACATTACAAATATAGGGAAATTTGTTTTTTTCTATTTGTTTTATATTTCTTAATAAATTGACTTTATGGTGAACTGGGTCTGGGTTTAATTATACAAATAAATACAAAACCACAGCCACAGATTTCATTATTAAAATTAAGTTTATTAATCATTTACCTTTATTAAAGCATTCAGTATATATACAGTAGTGTGTAGAAGTCTTAGGCACCTAAGATACTTATATATATTTAAACTAATGACTTCTCAGTAAGTGTTGTATAAAGTTATATATAATCACAGTAGGGTGTTATGGTGGCACAGCAGGTAGTGTCGCAGTCACACAGCTCCAGGGACCTGGAGGATATGGGTTCCCGCTCCAGATGACTGTCTATGAGGAGTTTGGGTGTGTTCTCCCTATGTCTGCATGGGTTTCCTCCGGGTGACTGTCTGTGAGGAGAGTGCGGTGTGTTCTCCCTGTGTCTGCGTGGGTTTCCTCTGGGTGACTGTGAGGAGTGTGGTGTGTTCTCCCTGTGTCTGCGTGGGTTTCCTCCGGGTGACTGTCTGTGAGGAGTGTGGTGTGTTCTCCCTGTGTCTGCATGGGTTTCCTCCGGGTGACTGTCTGTGAAGAGTGTGGTGTGTTCTCCCTGTGTCTGCATGGGTTTTCTCCGGGTGACTGTCTGTGAGGAGTGTGGTGTGTTCTCCCTGTGTCCGCGTGGGTTTCCTCCGGGTGACTGTCTGTGAGGAGTGTGGTGTGTTCTCCCTGTGTCTGCGTGGGTTTTCTCCAGATGACTGTCTGTGAAGAGTGTGGTGTGTTCTCCCTGTGTCTGCATGGGTTTTCTCCGGGTGACTGTCTGTGAGGAGTGTGGTGTGTTCTCCCTGTGTCTGCGTGGGTTTCCTCTGGATGACTGTCTGTGAGGAGTGTGTGGCGTGTTCTTCCCTTGTCCACATGGGTGTCCTCCGGGTGACTGTCTGTAAGGAGTGTGGCGTGTTCTCCCCTTGTCCGCATGGGTTTCCTCCGGGTGATCCGGTTTCCTCCCACAATCCAAAAACACACGTTGGTAGGTGGATTGGCGACTCAAAAGTGTCGTTGGGTGTGTGAGTACATGTGTGTGTGTGTTGTTGCCCAGTGCTTTATGGTTTTTGTGTGTTCCTGCTTTGTGCTCAGTGGGTGGGCTCCGGACCTACCACAGCCCTGAACTGGACAAGGGTTTACAGACAATGAATGAATGAATAATTACAGTAAATACAAAAATATACTATAAATATATTAAATATAATATAAATAATATAAAACAAATAAGAAACATAAGACTTTTTTCTATAAAGCAGTGGGTGTGAATGAGTTTAAAGATAATGATGTTAGGTTTCATTCTAATGTTGGGCGTTATTTGTTGTTACAGACTTCTGCACAGTACTACATATAAGAACCTGTATTTTCTCCTGTGTTTTAAAGATATAAGATCTAAGTGCTGTTTATCTAAAAGGGGCAGTGTTACTTGGTTGTTAGAGCACACATTTATTGTGTTTATGTGCTTATTTTATTATGGACATTTTAACAGGAAATGGAATTTTTGAAATGTGGCTTTGGTAGAGGCCTGCAAAATAAAAGTGTTGAAAGACGAGCCTAGTGTAAATTTAAGATTTATGTTAATTATGCAACAAACAAGTGCTAACACACTTTGACCTTATGAAGAACTGGAATTAATAAACATGTGTTTTCTATTCTTACATTCAACCTGTAACTTATCGTATTTGCTGTTTACATGACGTGAACTGGGTATTAGTGGAAAAGGGAGAATTCAGAGATTCATTTGAGTTTCCTTGTATTAAGTGCATTTAAAAGAAAAGCGGAAAAAGTGATAAGATGGGGCGGAGCTAGGGACAGCAATTCAACACAGAGCAAAAACTGTTTACTTTGCACTTAGCATATTGTCCTGCAGCAAGAGAAAGAGACATTTTCACCACTCACGTTTCATGGAAATGGCAAAAAAATGAAGTGAAAATGAACTGAGGCTATAGTTTCTAGACTGAATGAGAGCAACTGTGTGTGTGTGTGTGTGTGTGTGTGTGTTCTAGATGTTCAAGCTTTTACAGTATATACAGTTTTGCTCAGAGTGTCCAAAAGTTTAAAGACTCCTTGTAATCATCCATTAGGCCAGTGATGTGCTGACAAATGTCCAGCTGCAGACAAATGTCCAGCTGTGTGCAATCAGTGTGTACAATCACCACTGAAAGCATGAAATTAAATGGGATGCTCTGGATTTTGGCCCCAAGGTCACATGGCTCAATGCTAAGCATCGGCTAGGAGGGTGTCCTCTGAAGTGATTGAGCTATACCCAGGATTATGATCACTATGATCTATGAGAACAATAATCACCCAACATAACAACACGACTTCTCACAGAAATGTTCCAACACTTCATGCAAAGCCTTTCTAGAAGATTAGAAACTTTTACTGAATTAGAGCAGAGGAAACTCCCCATTATTACCGTTGGTTTAGAAGAGATATTGAATGAGCAGGTGTCTATGGTGCTTTACTGAATGCATCACTGGGTCCTGAAGTTGTTCTGTGATACTGAAACTGTTGGGGGTACTTTTCTGTTGTTTACATGAAAATAACAATGAAAAGTATGTACACGATTTCGAAAGAAGCCTTGAAGTGTTCCCCAAACGTTTGATGGGGTGTGGGTGTGTGTGGGTGGGTGTGGGTGTGTGTGTGTGTGTGTGTGGTGTTCTGGTAAATGCCCTCACTCCAACCTTCAATAACTAAGGCGGAAGTTGCACCATGCCCTCAGAGGATTCCACAATTTATGCCTACAAACATGCAGACACATACATACAACTTTACCACAACACAGACACATACACACACACACACACACACAGGAATTCCCTTCATATTACACACACACAATATTTAAGATCTTATAAGGAAGTTGATGTTGTTGAGAAGAAAGAACCTGATTATGAGGATGAGGAGGAATATTCAAAGCATTTAATGCCCCTGTTCAAAACAATCAATCTGCATATCCCCATGGATCGTAAAATACAGAAGGCAATACACATAAAACTATAAAATAAATAAAACAGAAATAACTTCAAAACAATAGACAGAATGTAAACCAGTATAATGGACCATAGTGGACATTAGTCTTATGTTTTCTAAATGTATTATTAAGATCACCAATAAATAAACGTTAATTATCTAGTACAGAACCATCTGGTGATATGAGCAGATGGCGAAGATGCTGGCAACAAGAACTTGACCAGGAAGAGGAGAAGGAGGATGAGGGAAATGTAGATGCGGGTGGTAAGGATGAGAGGTCAGAGATTAAATGAATGGGAGAAAAATAGTGAATAAGATGTGGGTGTTGAGGAAGAGGAGAAGGACAATTTAGAAAGAGTAGGACGATAAAGATTAAAAAGAAAATAAAAGAAGAACAGGGGATAGGATTAGACAGTGCTGAGGAAGAGGAATGTGGATGATAATTAGATCATGATGATTAAGAAGGAGGAAGACAACGAGGATGAGAATGACGACAAAGTGGAGAATCACCTGCTGGTTCTCTCATAGTTTTGTTTACATCAGATAAAAGTCCTGTTTTCCTATGCACTGAAACAGAGAGAGCAGGAGAGCTGAAGGAAGTGTGAGCTGTTGCTCAACACGAAAAAGTAAAGAGAGCCAAAAAGGGGAACTGGACAGGCCATACATCACAGCGCCTCACGCCTCCAGAACTGTGTCCCTCAACCTCAGACTGACACAGGACCAGGGGAGAGAGATAGGGAGATACAGACCCCACCACTTAGCTGGATCTGATGGGAATCTCCAAAGAAAATTTACAATAGGTGCTTTTCCTTATACTGCTCATTAATCATACTCTGAAATTTATCTGTCAATCAGCAACTCATAATAAACCAGGATGCTGCTTCTATAAAATTCAGTTACAGATCTAGTATCTTATTTTAATATTTCATTTTCAGAACATATCATGAAACTGGCTTGTAAGTCACTCACTCTATAACCGCACCACAAAAGTCCCTATTAAATGCTTTACATCAACAGCACTATGTTGTTCTCCAGACTCTCCCATCGCTCGCAATCAACCAGGGACGCTGATGTACAAACCCAGCCAGAGCCTCTTTTCAAACTGCTGCTAACACACTTCTACCAGACAGTTCAAAACCAGTGGCGGATGCTGGTCTTTCAAGGAGGGGAAGCTCAATTTCGACCTACATCATAAAGTGTCGGTTTATTTATACGTAAATTCTACCCTCTGTTCCTTTTCAAGAAAATGATCTGTGACCCTCTCGTACCAACAATGTGTCTTTTCCAGGGACTTGACTAGTGTCCTCTCAATGGCCAGCAGAGCTAGGCTGCTTAAACGGCCTTGGCCCATGTGAAGTGTGTCCGCCTGTGAGTGCTTTGTGACCGTGGAGGGGCTTAGCACCCGCTGGACAGAAACTGCGATAGAAGTCAGAGACGCTGAGCGTCCGATGGGCGGGACAAAGCCCAGCATTTATCCAATGACTCATCTCGTTTCGCTGCACTTCGCTGCTTCGCTATTGAACTCTGTTTAAATCACTCTGAATCTGCGTGAATGATTGTCACTTTACCAGTGATAAGAAGCTGATTCTGAACAAAAGTTGAGCGCGTTGTAGTGCATATTTATTCAATGACATGTACACACAACAGAATATATTATTTTTTGACATTTTGGGGGAAGCTGAGCTTCCCTTGCAATCTTAGAGCAATCGCCACTGTTCAAAACACTTGGAGGAGATCACTAATGGCCAAAATCTGCCATGCAAGCCAATGTATGTCCACACTAGCTCACATAGCACTTGTAATAAGACGAGCGGAAGGGCTAGCTTACCAACCCAGAGCCTAGGAATATTTCTTTACGTTAATTTGCATTAAAATTTAAGCATTTTGTTGCCTTCACATGTGACGTTACCATTTTTGGAGGCATGTTGTTTACTAACCATGATTTACATTGTCTTTTTACTTCTGCCACACTAATGATAGTACTTACCTAATGATGAAGTTATGCATGAAAACATAGTGTTAGCTTCCTGGGGTAATTGCTTATTCTTGGTATTCTGTATCTACACCCTTTTAGTATTCCACCTTAAATGCCGCAGGATGGTGTTTTTAAAGAAGATCATTTGGGAGTCTACAGTAGCTTAGTTCAGAACACAGCAGAAAGCATCTCAGCAAGTTCAGATATAAAAACATAAACACAGTGTTCATATTCATGTTTTAATTACTCATAATCTGTATTATTTAAAGGTAATTTCTTGTAATCGGGATTAAAAATGGGACACCCTAGAACCTCAGTGTTTTAGTGGCTTGTACTACAATACTTTGTCAGACTTTGGAATCCATTTCTTGTAAACTCATTTATACTACAACTGCCCTGAAGAGTAATAATAAACACTGTGTTAAATGGTTTACTCTAGAAATGACTGGCAACCTGAGTCTTATCTTGTTGGTTTACTTTAACTGGAGATTTCTCACTTCCCAAGGCAGGTCAGATTAAACCTTCTCTGGGACCAGAAATCTCTCACTTCCTTCTGCTTAAGATACGTCCACAAGCCCAAGTCCTCTTCATGCACTGCTCCTGAGTCCTAAGAAACACAGCTCATTTCTGTCTCTTCCTTTACACTACCATTCCTGACTTATAAAGGCCTTCGTCTTTCTTCTTTGTCCTTCACTTTTCAGGTGTATTCAGAGAAAGAAAATATTTGTGTCCACAACAACAGAGTATTTGATAAATGCACTTTTACTGTTCCTGAAAAATCAAGTATTGCAAGGTAATTTGTTCATCCATCCATTTTGTACCCTTTTCTTCAGTATCATGGTCACTGTGGGTGCAGTGCCTCCCTGGATTGACTGGGTACAGTCTACCCCAGAGCATCACACACTCACCCAGCATGTTCATTTGGATTGTGAGAGGAAACCAGAGCACCCAGAGAAAGCCCATGCACACACACACACACACACACACACAGGGAGAACACACTACACTCCTCATAGACTGTGGCCCAAGGTGAGGACTGAACCCGCAACAGCAGGACCCCTGGAGCAGTGGACGGTGACTACACCACAGTTGTTCCCTGCAAGAAATAATAACGAAATACATTTTAGGGAGAATAATATATTATGCTTTAAAAATAAAGAATACTAGTGGGTTCGATTCCCACTCTGGCAGACTGTCTCTGAGGAGTTGGTGTGTTCTCCACGTGTCCGCGTAACAAAACAAACATCTTTAAAATTCATATAAATAAATGTGTTTTCAGCAACAATTTACAGTACTCAGAGTCAGTGTCATGCAACAAATTCCTGAATTCTCTTCGGACAGTCCCATCTTGGCCAGTTAAGTGTCCAAATTTCCTCCCTCTTTCTACTTTCTACTTTCCCTCAATACTTGCTTTTTGTTTTGTTTTCTAAGGACCATTCCTCATTTATGCATCGCTGTCAGTCATTATGATAATTTACTTTCCTCTTTCCAGGAATGTGGACCTGTTCATGATTGATGATGGTGAAAATTTTTATCAGTACCAGGGTCTTGAACACAGCAAATGAGAAACCACTGGAGAAAAAGAAGAAATAGTGCATCAAATGATGAGGAGTTCAACTTCATGGTCATCCAAGAAACCCCCAAAAACATCTCTGAAATGGCAAAGCCCAAAAACCTCTTCATTTCTAAAATGGAAGTTAAAGGAAAAAGATTTTAATTTAATATAATAACATTTCTTAATGACATTTAGTCTTTAATGACAAGTTAAGTCTTAATGACTTCTGTTTAATTTTAATGTTTGGATTTTTTGTTGATATTCTGTCTATGTTAAAATAAACCTACCAATGGTATAGAATTAGCATGGATGAAAGTGACGCATCTCCACCAATATCCAGCGATTACTGAATTTTCCCCACCGATAATTGGATCCACTCCAAAATAATTTCTTATCAACCTAGATCTGCAGAAAAGGGGGGGGGGGGTCATAGCCAATATCAAAAGCAAATCTACACCCTACCATAAAAATGATAGACTGTTCATGTCTTTGTAAGGGTGTAACTGTACAAAATCAACAAAGGATCAAATAATTATTTTCTCCACTGTATATATTAATATTGAAATGTGAATTAAATCTCATAACCAACACTAACACACCCCTCCCTCCTCATCTCTTTTTATCTCTATGTCAGAGCTTTTTCATGTACAGTCTAATTAAACAATGCACCAAAATTTATTTGACTTTTAATATAATAAGCACAAATCACAGCAAAGTTTGGGATTATTTTTTAATTACCTGAAAGCCCTAGTCAAGATAAATGTGACTTATCTAGGTTCACCTCATCGCTGCTAAGTCTATAATGCTATGAACTGTGCTGCTGAATATACTGATGGATTATGGGAAATGTAAGACAGAAGATGCATTTACGGCAGCCTGAAAAATTCACGTTGAGGAACCTCGGCAGGCACTTTGTCACTAGACAAAATGTTTCATGGAGATTGGATGAATTAAAAAGCATGTAGACAGTAAATTAATTATGGGTAACTGAAGATGCAAAGGACACATCAGCACCATCCTCAAAATCTCTCGAACAGCATTCAGTGACATAACAGCAGAGACATTTTTTAAAAATGTAAATTAAATGTTTTTAAAAAGTTCAAAGTTCAAGAGAGACAATTAGAACATTCATTCATTATCTGTAACGGCTTATCTAGTTGAGGGTCGCAGTGGGTCCGGAGCCTACCAGGAATTATTAGGCAAAAGGCGTGTTCCCTGGAGGGGGCGCCAGTCCTTCACAGGGCGACACACACAAACACACATTTACTCACACCTACAGACACTTTTGAGTCAACAATCCACCTACCAACGTGTGTTTTTGGACCATGAGAGGACAGTGGAGCACCCGGAGGAAACCCACGCAGACACAGGGAGAACACACCACACTCCTCACAGACAGTCACCCGGAGGAAACCCACGCAGACACAGGGAGAACACACCACACTCCTCACAGACAGTCACCCGGAGGAAACCCACGCAGACACAGGGAGAACACACCACACTCCTCACAGACAGTCACCCAGAGGAAACCCACGCAGACACAGGGAGAACACACCACACTCCTCACAGACAGTCACCCGGAGGAAACTCACGCAGACACAGGGAGAACACACCACACTCCTCACAGACAGTCACCCGGAGGAAACCCACGCAGACACAGAGAGAACACACCACACTCCTCACAGACAGTCACCCGGAGGAAACCCACGCAGACACAGGGAGAACACACCACACTCCTCACAGACAGTCACCCGGAGGAAACCCACGCAGACACAGGGAGAACACACCACACTCCTCACAGACAGTCACCCGGAGGAAACCCAGGCGGACACAGGGAGAACACACCACACTCCTCACAGACAGTCACCCGGAGGAAACCCAGGCGGACACAGGGAGAACGCACCACACTCCTCACAGACAGTGACCCGGAGCGGGACTCAAACCCACAACCTCCAGGTCCCTGGAGCTGTGTGACTGCACCACTGTGCCACCCACAGTTAGAACATATACCTGTCAATCATATTTTTCTACTATATTTTTCTTTGTTTCCCCCAAATTTTCTATTTTTACCAAAATGTATCAGTGCAATTTGTAGCCATTAGATCCCCCAATCAGAAGTGCTAACAATCTGCAGAGTAATGTTAGATTCTCCAGTGCAAAGGCTCCTTCATAGAAACCTAGGCTTCTTTCAGAGGGACTTGAAGTACTCTCCTGATGTTTCTGCTTAAAAATAATGGGAGAGAAAATACAAATTTAGAAAAATATGTAAATCTTTTTAAACTCGAGAATGATTCAACATACTTGGAGAAGAAAACTTGATGTACCAGCTTCGATGTTAGCTAACAGATGCCCAAATCAGCTGGAATGGTGTTAAATTATTTTAATTAATTAATTTATTTATTTATCTGTTCATTAATTTGTGTGTTTCATTTTCTTTTTCTAGTGTAGAGTATGAGTGACAGAGAGAGAGAGTAAGAGAGAGAGAGAGAGTGTGTGTAATAGCGAGAAAGAGAGTACTTTGTGCAGTTTCCTTCAAGTGACGTAGTGGGATCCCCCATATGACGACACATAAATCATTTTCCAAGCGTTTTGGAAAAATGAGAGAAAGAAGGGAAATAAGGAAAAAGTGGTTTTTACTCAAGAATTATTAAAGAAACAGAACTGAAACTTTGCTGGCATGCTTTATTAGTATTAATTAAAATATTTATTTACTGATCATGTTTCTGCTGTTCTTGTTATACAGATATTTGTGTTTTGTTGTTTTATTTTTAGTACTAAATCCTGTTTATTTAAAACATTATTTTAAATGTACAAATTTGTGCACATAAAATGATCTAAAAATATGCACACAGAAATGTGAAATTATGCACATTGGTATAAGTCGGTATAATTATTTTTGACTAAAATATAAAGAATTTAAATCACAAAAATACTTTTTTTTTTCCTTAATTTTTCTTTCAATGTTTTGATAAAAGAAATAAATTCTCTACATTTTTAACAATATCACATCCACATCTGTAAAATGAGAACATTGACTGGTCAAATGCTTTTATTCTAAGCTATTTTGAACCACTGGAGAAATGCTGAATTTCACACAGTGTAAATTAATACATATGTGTATTATTTAATTAAACATTTTGCCATGGCTCATTCTTATGCACAAGGACAGAAACTATGTTGCATCAGAGAACAAAAAAGGGAAGCCCCTGATTAGATATAAAGTCAGACATTCCACACACACTCCACACACTCGCTCTTACAGTGAAACAGAGAGAACTGTCCCACCATCCGTCCATCCATCTGTCAATCCATCCATCCACTCTGAACACGGTGAGTCTGACCTGAGCATCTCAGCACAGTTCTGTGGACACAGCAGAGACAGTTTTAGACTAATAGTTAGACTGATAGAGATAGAATGACAGAGTTAGACTGATAGAGATAGAATGACAGAGTTAGACTGATAGAGATAGAATGACAGATTGATAGAGATAGAATGACAGTTAGGCTGATAAAGACTGACAAGTGTTAGAAGCTGGAGTCATTACTACAGCAATTACTCCACTTACAATGTGACTTTTAACTTCTAATACATTTTAAATGTATTATTATTATTATTATTACCTTGTATTTTTTTTTTTTAAATGGCACCAAATAAAATTTGATTTGTTTTTAATTATATAATTTAATATTAGATATTATTTATATCCAGATAACTTTTCATGATTGCTTAATATTCAAATAATAAATAATGTAGCTTGTCAAAGCCAAATTACTTACATTAGGTGGACTTTTTTTCCAGATGTCCTGCTCCAGGTTGTTGTGGTGGGTCTCTCTCGCGCTGATGTGCGGGTGCTGCTTCGCACTCTGGCCACACTCAAGCTTCTCCAACTCGCTGAGACTCACGAGGACCACTCGTGCACGTGTGCAACAGCTCTTCGCACAATATGTGAGTGCTAGTATATGAGAGAGAGAGAGAGAGAGAGAGAGAGAGAGAGAGAGAGAGAGAAAGAAAGACACAGAGAGAGACAGAGAATGTGACAGAAAGACAGAGGGACAGAGAGAACTTACCTCAGTGTTGTCATGTGTTCTTAAATTTGTGACTTTTTTGTGGACAGAAAGAACAGCAGTTGGGGGACAGTCTGTTTGAGATGAGACGTCTTGTTCTCAAGACACTCCCTTCAGTCACCTTGAAGTACCATACCTGGATCCAGATGCAGGTGTGTACTTGTCTGCCAACAAATACATAACACTTGTGTTATGAACAATTCAATTCTGAGTGAGTTTGTTTATACTTTACATGGTGCAAAGGTCACAGGCACCTAGGACTATTTTTTTTAAAGTACAAGGATTATTTTTTTTTTAATCAAAAGCACACTTGATAGATAGAAAGTATTTCTTAACTAAGTATTGGATGATAACCTCAAAAAATACTGGACTGTCGAGGAGAGATGTGGAAAGGTTTAAACCAACGCATTCACACACACACTATCACACTGTAATTATGGGATTGGTTTATTCTAATTATTCTAAAACTGCTCAGATTTTTAAATCTCATTTTCTCAGGTGCCTAAGATTTTGCACAATACCCTGTGTATAAATGATTGTAACTGAAAGATTGTTCTCTGTAAGAATTTAAACATGACCCTGTGTGTGTATGTTTGTGTAGGACACTGAGAGACTGTCCCTGGCCTCTCATGACCTGTACATTTTCTCGACTCACCTGGAGGGTCTCCGTAAGAAGCTGGAGCAGGAGGGCGATGGAGTGAGAGCCATGCAAAGGAGAGACAAAAGAGGAAGGCCACAGCTCACCTTGACTCAAAGCATGAAGGGAATTCAGCTGGATCTGCGTGACCTCTTGAAACAAGTCAACACACAGGTACAGAAACACGTATACATATGTACACACACACACACACACAAACAGAATTTAAACCTCAGAAAGCCCATCTAGTTTTTAGACATGCCTGAAAGTAAAACACATGTAGAGGGCCCTGTATCTGTCAGTAGACTGAAGATGACTAAACCTCACATTGGAGCTCAAGTTGCAAAACAGGGGAGAGCTCAGCTCTTGATGGGGCATGTGCCAAAAGTCCATGGGAAGTTTCAGGGCTGTTCACACCAGGACTTTCTTTTCTTAGTCAAAGTATTTAAAAGACTTTCCCACAAACAAAATCTTTATGTTGGCAATGCCTTCAACAACATGGTCATGGTGGATACAGTGTGATTTTTGCCCCAGTTGCTGTTCCCTAAATGACTAGTGGTTTCTGAGCGAACCCTGTTTGCACTTTAGACAGAGTCAAGAGTCAGTTAGAAGACCAACAAGTTGAAGTAATGGCTAATAGTCAAGGGCCTTTGGCCTTTTGTTTTGGAGTGAGAAGAACTCTAAATTGTCCAGTGCAATGGCCCTGTAGTATTCAATGCCTTTGCACATTAACCTTGGGATCTCGAGCCCACCAACACACACACACAGTAATACAAGACCACCCTGTCAGAAAACATGGGCTAAAACAAGCGAGCAAAACAGACACAACGAGCATCGAGAAATTGGAGCACTGAGTAAAAAGGGAGAAGAAAGCAAACTGAGCGAACGCCTCTGCTCCTCGCTCCTGACTGCTGTACCTGAGCGTTTGTGGTGAACAGCAAGCAGCTCCTTATCATTTAAAGGAACAGGCGCTGAAACAGGGCTATTTAGACAGGGGAGAGAACACTGTGGGGTTTGATCCATGTCGTGTTTTGATGAAAAACCTGTGAGCTCATTAGATTTTCTACCAACCACAGATATTAAACTAAGTCATTAAGTACACTAAAAACATGGTACAGGTTACAGGCAAAACATTTTTAAAGCCAAGACCTTGGTGCAAGTCTGATATAAAAGACAGAGTTACAGACACATGCTAAAGTTTGGGTTTCCCAGGTGTAAACATAGGTTTAATTATTATTATTCTGTGTGAAACCTGAGCTGAAAGGACAGGGTTGAGAAATTCTGGCCAAAAGCATTGTGAAGTTTCACATGTGGTTTCATCCACCAATCTGTGGAACCCCACACGAATGCTTGTGAATGGAAAAGCCAAAGTGACATCCTCCTTTATCTCCCTCACCTCCCACAGATGTCGAGAATGAAGACTTCAGAGATGAGCAGCACTACAGACTACACATCCACCCCCACACCCACCAGTGCCTTCTCCAGCCCAACCCAGGCCACACCAACTGTTCAGGCCCCTCAGAACTCAGAGGAACCATCAGAACAGGAAGCTACCTCTTTCCAAACCTCTCAGATTAGCACCTCTACCTCTAGGTCCATTCCCAGCGTTCCTGGGGCTCACTCCACTCTGAGCCTCATTCTCACCTCAACTCCATGGGACATGGATAAAACGTCTGTGACAAGTACAGAAGAGGCTTCTAGCAGCGAAGCGGTCACTCAGACCTCCGTGTCCACTGTGGAGTCCAAGCTGACCACTGCAGCATCCAGTCCTTCGAGGTGGGTGTCTCGTCTGGAGGGTTATGTTATCCTCAGGGATCTCGAGCGCTACTTGAGCCGACTAGCACGTGATTTCTCACTCCTAAAAGCCAAATATTAAACACATGCAAACAACTGTTCATCTTTCAATGCAACACACACACACTCTCTCACACACACACACACACACACACACACACACACACACACATACCTCAACAGTATTTATCAGTATTATTTATTTGTGATTACTTGGAAGACAATCTATTTTTTTATACCATTAGTCTTTGATTCTTAATTATTTAATGTTGGCATTTGCCCTCCACTTTAATTGTCCATTACAGGACGTTGGTATTTTCTATCCTTCAAGGATAATATGTTCTTTGTGTTGTATGTAACACATTTTGAGCTTGAATACTTACTAATGAAAGAAATGAGGCAGGTACGGCCTGCGTCCCGACAGAGCAGGGAGCAAATCAAAGGTGCGTTCTTCTTTAGTTGGTGTAGATGAGGCTTCAGTTTCTCACTACACCAATAAAAGACCTTGGGCCTGACTCCCAACTCTGCATTGGCCTACATTTGCAGTGAAATTAAACAGTAAACAGACACTCAAGGAAAGGGGGTCAAATGCATTTAATTAAATTTCAAATTTGACAAATGCATCCATTCAATTTAAGAGCCTAATGTTTTGAAATGTATTAAGGACCACAGAGAAAATGTGTTTTTTTTTTTCTGTGACACGTGTGCTGGACACTGTGGGTTCAGATGACTGACTTTGTGCAGAACATGTGACCCACATCTCACACACTAGCCATTTCTGAGAAAGATGAGGGAAATGTCCCTCATATGCACACAAACATCACATCTGAACGCACCCTTGGGCCCTCCTGTAGTTCTAACTCTAGTTCCATAGAGGGATTTGCTCTGTCCGGGTTCTGCTCTTGCGCAGGTCCAAAATGTCACAAGGGATTTTTTTAGTGAAGCTGTACCAAAATACTGTGAAATGAGAAATTGCACCAAGTAAATGTTGTGTTCTGTTCTTCCAACCTGTGATTTCAAATAAGAAAGGAGGATTTTACACGGGTTTGACCCAAGAATCAGTTTAATTGGACCGTGCCTAACCTTGAACTAGACAATTGTTTAAATATAGAGGTCTACTAAACTGAAAGTCCAAGCCGAATCCATGTTGATAAACCAAACTGTTGAAGTTTCCACACCTTAATTTAACTATAGAAGATGCATTTTCATTATATTTATTAAATCCTAGTACACACAGGTGCTCTGATTATGCTTAGTTCTGGACTAAAGTGCACTGTTAATAGTTTATCACCATTCCGAACCGTTACTTACGTAGGCTTAGATTAGTCTCATGTCTCTAGGGAGAGTCTGGGGCCTTTCGCCATTTAATGTGACCAAAGAATCGAGTAGTACTACAAGAAAAGAAATTTAACTGACAGGCAAAAGGACCCATCACAAGTCTGCTATTTTGGCGAAACATGTAGGAGGTGATTTATGTCGGACCAGTACCAGTACAAAACCATACACGGAAGTACGTGTACGTGGATGTACAGAGAGCCAGTAAGAATGCAACTAGCAGAATCGTGACAGCGAGACCACATTAGTGCACTGAAAGTATCGGACTCTCCGTCAACTTTTGGGCAGAGCGTCTGTGGCTGAGACTAGTCTTAGACATAATCTTGGCATGGAAAACCAGGGGTTAATTATGGGCATCAGTCACCAGTTGACCACTATAAATAGAACATATTTATAAACAGAAAGCAATACAGAATGGTTTTGTTTTCGGTGAGTTATCTCTCACAGGAGTAAAATCTTCTACCACAGCGGTATTTCCCAAACAAACCACCACTTCCTCCATGCTATGAGAATCAAATCATAGAGCAGGACTAACAGAAGACACAACATTCTACTTCCCCTCCCATTTTCTGTACTTTCCAGCCAACTGATTGTATTTATTCTATTTATTTGTTATTTATTATGACTATAAATATTGCACAAGACTAGTTTCTGTTGTTTGAATGTTTATGTTAATTTATTATTTATTATTAATTGCCAAGTTTTGTCATTTGTAAACTTAAATCAGTTTTTATGTATTATTTATTTTTTTTTACTGTTAATCTATGCCCAAAAAACACAAAACAAATAAAAAATATTGAGCATTTAGTCCTTTGTGTTTGTGTGAGTGATTGAGTGAGAGAGAGAATGAAAGAGAGAGAGAGAGAGAGAGAGAGAGTTTTGATCATAAACACAATGTATCATCTAGCTGGTCAATTTAGCTATCACTGACTATTCTAGTGTGTTATTATTAGCATTTCGCATTCCGCTTATATTACTTTATTTTTCTTCATAATTCCAACAGGACTCTTTCTTGTGCCTTGTTCTGATTGTGTTTCATAACTTTGTCTCTTATCAATCAAAAAACACTTTCAAAGAAAAGGAAAACACGAATTATGATTATTATTATTATTTTTTTACTAATATATCAGAAACCCTGAAAAAAAAAAACACTGTCCCAATTACAAGGACCCAGAGCATGCTCAAACACTGATCAGGGCTTTTAGAAGTTTCTGCAATTTTGGAGTACACCAGGGATTTCAGAGTTTCTGCTCAGTTTCCCTGTAGCTGCTTGATGGGTTTCTAGTTAGCAACTAACTCTAGGAAACCCTGTTTAATGACTGTTAACCATAAATATTGTTAACCAGCTTTACAGTGCTTATGTGCAGATTCTGGAAGTTTCTAACAAAGGCCCTAAGAGTGTTAAAGGCCTAGTTAACAATCAGTGATAAAACGATTGCTGTTTCTAGGTGATCTTGTGTATAGTGAAAGCCTAATTTATTTTTTACACATTTGTTCATGGTTCATGTATTTAAGTTAGTGAAAATGAAACTCCTTGTGAATAATGTAAATTTTTGGTGGTCATTTTAACTACAGGTTTCTTTTGCCTGTGGTACTTTTGTGGCAGCTCAACAAAATGAATATGATTCATTAGTACATCAGGAAGGCTCTTGCGAAATGTTTTATAAATCACTTAATCAGCATATCATGCATGGTTATTTACCATTTACTCTATATCTTAGAGTCTTTATGCACGTATATTACCTTGTACATGGTTTAAGTTGACCATGCCATTTTTACTGCCAGTCTATGTGACTCTTTCCTTCAACTCACTTGTTAAATAAGGAGCCTTTGATTACATCGTCCGCAAAAGACTCAGTGCTTTTACCTATTTAAACCAAAAGCCCAGTTGTGAATAGTCTGATTGAAGTATTTCATTCTTCAGATTGCAGCCATAGTGCAGAACTGCCCTCAGTGTTCAGCCGCAGCAGGAAACTGGGGGATGGTCAAATATGTTGAAACATGTCAAAAGACAAACACCACACTTGAAAACTGATATCTCAGACAATGAGATATAACAAGAGTGCTTAATTGCGTCCAGAGAGATAGAATGAAAGCTGGAATGTTTACGGTGTTTAATATTTTCCAGGAAAATATTTGACTAAATCTTTTATCAAAGATGACAACTTTGGGCCTAGCCCCAGTACAGAGAACAATAGGGGCATTTTAGAAACATGATGACAAAATATATACGGGAAAAGTGGGATTTTTTGCAGAGGTTCATTTAAATCATTCAGCTTACAGTTCTGCTTATAAATGACAGGATTCATTTTAGTGAAGCTATGAAACTAGGAAAATCAGTTTTTTTGTTGTTTGTTTTATATGTGTGTGTGTGAGAGAGAGTTATGTACAATTAAAAGAAATATGTGTATGTACACACAAATTTGTGTACATGAACATATATAGCTATGCATATATTTGTAAGGTATAGCAAGTCTATTGATTAATAAGCTGCATTAAATAACAGCATGTAAAACCAGATTAAACAATAATTATAATGTGTATCCATTTCATTAGTTTCACTAAATGTCTTATATGTAAAAGTGAACCAAAACTGTGTTTATGGTGTATTTTGAACTGTTAAAAACAAACATAATTGTCACTTCAGTTCAACAGTAGTCTATACAGTGGTTTTGGTTTATAAATGAGCTGCAGAATAACAAAAACACACATGTGGCTTTGGTGAGGTGATTGGCTAAAGCAGATTATTCTTCAACAAAAGAACTGGTCCACAGCAAAGAAGCTCTTCTTCATGGTGAGCTGTGAAAGGTCGACTTATGATCATATGCTGCTGACGTTTTGCGGCGCAGTCTGTAAAAATGAATAATGAATAATAGGATTATTCATGCATAAGTTTAAAATGATGTTATAATTATTTTACTATTTTCCTACTCTAAATTGCGCTGTCTCAATTTATTTTTTAATTAAAGTTGATTTACACATCACTGCTGTCTGTTTTTATTTGTGTTTGGGAGCTGAAGTTAGTACATTAATGATTTATTGGAGTGTTTTTAATTATATTATTAATAAAGTCGATATGTAATGATACAGTCACTGGTATTCTGTTCATATCATGAGCCCCAGTCTGTGTGTGATATGTGTTTTGTATGTGATGGGTGTTAATGAACAAATCTTACCACAGTCAAGTGTCCGTTTTTAGTCTTGACCACTCGTAGCTCTGCCCCATAAGTGAAGTCAATCACCCCCTCTTTACCCCTCGCTATCGCGAACTTAATACTGTGTCGGTGTAAAAGAGACAGAGAGAGAGAGATAGGAAGACAAACAAAAGAAAGAGGGAAGGAGATAGGGTTTAATTAGTGCTGTAATAATACAAGACATCATACTGTACACTATAACGGGGTATTTTAGGTAGCCTGTTAGCATGTGGCTACAGCACACTACAAAGCACAGTTGTGTGACAGATTTTGCACATTTATTATGATGTTTATAAATAATGCAAAGCATAACCCTCTTTTTAAGAAAATTACACATATCTGTGAACTGTGGGGACATAACACAGACTTCCGTTAACTTACCCTAACCCTAACCCAACTTTAAAATGTGGCTCCACTTTAAATGAATACTATGTAGTTGTGATGTCCCACAGAGCTGTAATAAGAAGAATAGAGCCTCTATATTCATGTTTTTGAGAGTTACTGTGCAGTGAGCCAGGGTTTGTGGCTGCTAAATTTATAGTGCACTTTTTTCACGTTAGACATTGATTCTGGTAATAAGTGCTTTTTTGTAGCTTGCTGTCCTAGTATTATTTGGAACCCAAACTTTGTTGAGGACAATGTTATAATCAGGTATTTGAGAGGTACAGATGTACAAGGGTGAGTGCTAATGTCTACTAACTTTAGCCAGATTAGCGTTGGACATTGATTCTGGTAATAAGTGCTTTTCTGTCAGTTGCTGTGGTCATAAGAGCTAGATTACCACCAAAGTTACACTTTATGGTTGTAATAGCATGTTCCACTATGTATTATGAGTGAAATATGGGTTATTTTATCATGTGGTCAACATTATTTTGTTTGATTACACACATTCCTCAGGCTCAACATCAGCTGAAGCCCAGAGAGCCGTTCGCGACCAGTGTAAATATCCCTCTGTGTGTGTGAGAAAGAGAGTGAGAAAGAGAGAAAAAGTGTGTGCTTCTTTGTGAGAGAGAGACAGGGAAAGCATGTGTTTGTAGAGGTACCAAGAGCCAGCTGGTTATTCCCACAGTGTCATATATACCTGGTACAAACACACATGCATACACACCTGTCCTGACTGATGTTCACATTGTGAATCTTGTCTGCTACGATGGCGAGTTTGGTGACAGCCTCGATCACATGATCACACTGCAGCACCAGGTCACCCTGAAGCAGAAAATGTCAAAAGATCACATGCTGCTAGTGCTTTCACACCAGAAACATAATGGAGGAGGAGAAGACAAGTCATTGGTTCAAAACCAGTGGGAAAGCATATGTTAAGCTTGGTATATTTTTATGGATTAGACCTTGACCTTCTTTAAATTTGGATTAACAGGTCTTTCCTCATTCAAAATGATAGACTGACTTCACAACTATTATTAATTATATTTATATATACAGTGACACCTTGACTTACGAGTGAATCAATTTATGAATTGTCCAAGATACGAGCCGTCGTGTCTTTTGCTTTAAGATGTGAGCAGAGATCTGAGTTATGAGCGAGTGAACTTACGCCACCCGCCACTAGGTGGCCCAGTGAGCTCCCCCTAAAACTCCCCCTAACCTCCTCCGCCAATCTCCTCCACCTCCCCCAGCGTCTTTGTCTGATCTTCAAGGTAAATACACTTAATAGAACCAGTTAATTTCTTTACATTCTCTTTTATTATGTATTATTATATTTATACATTATTTGTTATTTATAAATAATGTCACGGTGATGATCTTATTTAAAAACATGTAACAGATGGTAATGGGGAACGCAGGAATGGATTAAAAGTATTTTTATTTGATATATGAGCAAATTGAGTCACAGAACGAATTAAACTTGTAAGTCACGGTATTACTGTATATATATATTCACTGCCCAGGAGTAAAGACACGCCTTTGCTCTCACCTTTTGCTTACTGTCAGTTGTGGGAACATGCAGAACGAAGAAACCATCACTGAAAGAACTGACAGAGATTCCTACAGAGAGAGAGAGAGAGAGAGAGAGAGAGAAAGGAGAAAAAAATCTATAAAAGGTAAAATATTTTTTAAAATCACCTGATTGGCCAGTGTTGACTGTGGTTGATGCAAACCAGAATCACAAGACTTAAGATTAAGAAATGTCTGATTGAGGGGGAGCAACTAATATTTATCACCACCACATGAGAGTATTTTCACAGAAATCTGCATTTGAAATTCATATGAGATCACTCATAGAGAGCACAGGTTTTGGGTGCTTTCCCTAATAGAACACTTCTTCGTCAAATCTTGATTATGGACCATTGTGAAACACCCAGATGTTGTCTATACACTATTTGGTGTCAACTGAATGCTGAAGGCTTCAATATATATGGTCTGTCCTCTATGCTTGCTATGCACTAGTTCCTCTTGCCTAGCTGTTTACTTCAGTAACTGTAAATTTTTCCTATATGCAGAAATAGTAAACTGTAATCAGACTATCCATGGTGTACTGCATGTTAAAAGCTCACACTATGTTAAAAGTTATAGTCCATAGCAGGAACATGTCAGTTTGGCAGCTGTATTATATACGTCCTGGAGTCATACACAGGTATTTAAATACTGGAAATACAGGGTTTGTTGTGTAGTACGTGTTGTAACTGCTATAGTACACTACTAAATGCTCTTACCCAGTAGTGAGCTGTAGTCGATACGCTGTTTAATTTTGGACTCCTGGACCAGAATTATTCCAGATCCCATCAGCAGCAGCTGCCGCGGACGCGGACGGTAACCATGACGATCGTACTTAGTGACTGCCACACCGTACTAACCACAATTGAGAAACAAAATTTATCTTTACAGTGAATGTTAAATAAGTATTGCAATTATTACTGTTATTTTATACAATATTTTATATCATATGGCACTGGTAATTGTGAAGCATAAACAACACTTGGGTCTCAAAATCTTTTATGTGTGAATTATGTGGACATCACATAGACTTCCACACAGTTGACACTGTGTGGAGACTTATCAGTCACTTTTCCACAAGCACTACTAGTTTAACCATAACCCTCCCCTTAACCTAATCTTAAACCTATCCCTAACATTTATACCAAACTTAAAACTTGCTTTACCTTAAATTGTAATGATTTGCATTGCGGGGACCAGCTGTTGGTCCCCACAAGCAATAAAATTACCTACAATGAGACAGAGTACAAACACACACACACACACATATCATTATACCTGATTCAGACTTACCTTCACCCTGTTGTCACTGCCCAGAGTTTGCCGTACTTTCAGATTGATCTCCTCATTCTCTGTGTGGAGAGTCACAGTTTGTTGGGATCAGTCATACTGCATAAGTGTGAACAATGGCACTTTTCCACTGCATGGAACCTATATGACTCTACTTGACTCTGCACGGCTCTTTTGGTTTACCACTGGCCAAATCTGGTACCTGGTCCCTGGCACCAAGTACTTTTTCAGTCCCTGCTCACGCTGGGTTCCAGCCATGCCGAGTAACTTCTAAATCGTGATGTGTAAACCCTGCAGAGCTCTGACTGGCCAGAGAGACATGCCAGTCACCAAGGAACGCAGAGCTCATTCAGATCCACCACAAACTCGCAGCTTGTAAAAAAGTTACAGCAACTTTCACATTTATTTGCATTTGACTCACAGCGGCAGCTCGTATCTTTACCCCAGTGTGTTTTGAAGAGGTTTAAATTCTCCTTGGGCAGATGGCCAATGAACATTTCAAGCTTAAGTCGAATGTGCAACAAGGAAAACTGAGGCCATGTTCAGTCCGAAAAACAAAAACAACACGCAAAAACACAATTAATAAACAGCGCCTAAATTTACCACTGCCGTTATTGTGGTTTTCAAAGCATGTGGTTGTCTTTAGAGACTAGGTTTCGCGATGTCACAGTCTCCATTTTGCAGGGGAGCAGTGCTAGTGGAAAAGCGACAAGGTTTAAGCGAGATGAGCCGTGCCAGACTTATTGGTGGAAAAGCATCATAAGTGTGTAAGGTATATGGCCAAAAGTGTGTAGAAACTGGTTCAGGCAAACTGTTCTCTAAAATGGAGTATTAATCGGGAGTTTGTTCCTTATTTGTTACAGTAACAGCCTTTACAATTTAGGAAGACCTTACAGTAGATGGAACACTAGTTTGAGGATTTGATGCTCCAACTCATCCCAGATATATCAGGGAGAGCTCCATCACTATAGCTGTTTACCCAACCAGCTGACACCTGACACTTGTGTGTGTGTATTTGTGCATGTGTGTGTATGTCAGTTTGTGTATTACCCAGTCTGGTACCCACAAACAGCCTTGGGACACTTTGAGGATAGTTGTCTTTCTGCCCTTTAAAGATGCCACTGGCTACAACTTTCTGCTCCAACTGTGAAGAGAAAGTGAAGAATATCTGTGAATGCCTATGTTGTTAGAATCTGTGTGGTTTGAGTTTGGGTGTGTGTGTGTGTGTACCTGGCACCTGCCTGTTCCTCTTACGCTGGGTTTTCCTCTTTGTTTAAATCTGTGTTTTACCAGGTTCTTCCAATTTCACTGAATTGTCCTGGAAAATTCAATTTTGTTTCTTGTGCTTCTTGTAGCTTTTGTAAGTGTGTGTTTTACCTGCTTCTTCCTCATAGGGTTTTCCTGCAATGTGTGTTTGTGTATGTTTAGACATTTTGCATGAAAAACACAGAAAACCGGGGTGTACTAAACATAACAGACAGGGATTCACAAAAGTCCCATGTTTTATTTTAAAACTGAAAAAGGAAATGCCTTGGGGTCAATGTATAATGTAAATGTTACATAAACTCGACACTTTCAAGTGGCCCTGTGGCCTAAGCATTGAATAAAAAAAAAAAAGAAAAGAAATTACAAGGGTATGAAACTGATTTTAAATAGAGTTTCACCTGATTCTTCCACTCGGGCTGGATTTTCCTGCAGTAGTCATTGACCAGGTTGCGTATACACAGACGGTGCAGATAGGCAGAAGCCTACAGAAGAGACACATGCACACACACATGCAAAATATTAGCAATAAAAAAAGTTTCCCACTTACTAAACGGGACAGTTTTTTGAATCTCTCTATTACGTATTTATTAACACAAACTAAACCACCAGCTGCAACCTTCTCAGAAACGGTGTGTGTTTGTTGCTTACGCTCATCAGTTTACCATGAAGGAGAGTAAAATCCCTGTGAAAAACTGATCATGTTTGTAATTTCGTGTGTGTGTGTGTTTGTGTTTGTGTGTGTGTGTGTGTGTGTGTGTGTGTGTGTGTGTGTACCTCAGTGAGTGATGGAGGTGGTCTTGGCCAGGTTCGGTCCAGAACACTTTTTGGCAGGTTCCTCTTGATTGTCATCAGGAATGAGAACCGGACATGGTCCAGGAAGTACTCGTTGTCAGGGCAACGAGGCTCCTGCCTCAGAATAAAGCCTTTTATTAAACTGAAAGAGAAAGAAAGAGAGAGAAAGACAGAGAGAGATAGAATTTGGTCTACTATCTTGATTAAGCAGATAGACTGAATAAACTGACTGATAGATTCATTCACCCAGAATTTGTCATTTTCTGACAAATGCTTATGACAATTATCCACTTACTCGTTCTCTCTCTAACACATACACACACACCTGCGGATGGTATCTGCAGCTTGTCTTCTGCGCTTGGCTCTCCTGCGTCCTTTGACTCCTCTCCACCACGACTGGATCACTATCACTGCAGAGCGTCAGACATGTTAGACTTATGCAAGCACTTTAATTAGCTACTGACTAGTCTGTGATTGGCTGTGACTGGACTGTGATTGGCTTACAGATAACAGGCGACTGGCCCTGTGATTGGGCTTTGAGCAGGGAATGACTGGATTGTGAAATACCTGCGTGTCTGATGCGATGGTATTTGGCTCGTTCCCTGTATCCTCTCCAGTTTTTCTGCAGGATGATGGCTTTAGACAGAAAACAACAAAGTACACACAGCTAAAACGCGGTTTGAGTGGTGTATACAATAGTGTAGCTAAGAGGCTGAGGTCATTCTGTTTTCAGAATTAAAAAGTAAATTTCAGCACACAGCAAGCGTGTCATGGCTGACTAAGTACATTTCCGATTAACTGGACCAATGTCAGTTTGTACATTAGTCTATTTCCAAAGGTCATTATCAGTATGTTTTAATTTCCTCTTTTACTCACAAATGGTTGGTTTCTTCATTTCCAGAGCGTCCTCGGTCAAGAAGAGGGTCTTTGGGAAACGGATGAAGATTTTGGACCTGTGAAGACAGATAAAAGTAGAAGACCATGAGCTCTGCAGCTTACTGTCTTTTAAAGTTCTTTCAGTGATATATCATGTATTTCCTCTGTGTCTTAACCTTCATAATTAAGCACTAATTTCGTCCCTCATTGCAATGGGATTTTTCTTATTAATACAAACTTGACCACTGTTCTCTCTGTCCTACTCTGCCTGGCCACTTTCTGGCAACACCACCCACTGAGGTGTATGATTCATGTTTATCAACATACTGGAACACCTGATTCTCCTAAATCTGAATCTGTTTATTTTAAGGTTTATCTTAAGCAACATTTTGGGAAATATAAATATATATAGAACATAAATAAAACACTTGTTCAGTGCCTGGGCTCTATTAATTTCAGGATTTGAATGTCTACCGACTCAAAAACTGTGAAAAAAGACCACCGAGTCAGTTTTCTGTGGGCTTCCTAAGTTAGAAAACATGTGATAAAGCAAGCCGTTCTGATTCTGCTCTGCTTCTGGTGTCAAGTGCAGAGACTTTCATAGTTATCTCTCTCCCTCTTCTGAGTCTCTAAAATCTCAGCACCAAACCCACCCTCTGGGACTCATTGTCATTTAAAGGAACAGCTGTTCTGAACAAGGCTGTTTAGACAGGGCGAGAACGCTGCTGTGAGGCTTGTGGGGTTTTGAAGATGTGAGGGACACTGCATTTTTGAGGTTACTCCACAAGTTATTTGACCACTGTAAACGAAGACTTACGAGAATCCCACAGATGTATACACTCTCTCACCTGCCCAGTTTGTACTCCTCTGGTTTATAGTTTAAGTGTTGGACTAGAATGGACACACCATCATACAGCTCTCCTTGCCAGTTTGGCCAGGTGTCTGGACACAGGGGTTTATACCTGTGAACACAAACACATAGGAGACAATATAAAGAAAACATGTATTTATTTGTTCACAAATCAACACTCTGATACACAAAAGCACAACATAAATGTGTGTGTGTGTGTGTGTGTGTGTGTGTGTGTGCGTGTGTGTGTGTGTGTGTGCTTGTGTGTTACCTCTGCAGGAAAGCTTCAAAACTTCTTCTGTACGCAAACCCTGCTCTTCTCACTCTCAAATTCTCCATCAAACCCAGATACTTCACCTGGTGCCTCACCAGCACCTCCTCAAACTTTCCTAAATACACACACACAAACACAAACACACAGGATCAGAATTGTGATGTTCTATAGCTTTGGGAAATATATTGTGTTCATAAATATTAGAATACAGCACCCAAATAAGAATATAGTACCTACACACACACACACACATACACACCTGGCTGTTTGGCATCGTTGGGTTTTATGCAGCGGATGTATGATGGCTCCTTTGACATCAAAATTTCCATCAGCTTGGCCAAACTTAGCTTAAACTGGGTAGCCGCCTGACCACACAAAAGAGGGCTTAGGGTGAATGTGTGCGTGTGTGTGTGCGTGCGTGTGTGTGTGTGCGCGTTGGTTTGCCTCACCGTCTCTGGTCTTCTCTGGTCGACCAGTTCGTCTGTACTGAAACACTGCTTCACGATCCGATTCCTAGACTGACACATCACCTGTAGAGAAACACACACTCTAGTGACTGATAGAGTCACTACTGACTTGAACGCAGTATACAAGTGTTCACCCTACTACACCAATAAGTCCTTGGGAAAGATTACAGTTTCCTACATTTGTAACATGATTAGGATTATATGTTGCTCTAAGGATTGTCTGCTAAACACCGAAAATGTAAATGCACTTTAAAAACTCAAATGATTGATGTAAAATGTTAGGATTCCCAGTGGTTGTATCAAGAGTTGTATTGAGATCAGTAAAAAATTTTAAATGATGAACACTCGGAAGCCAGAGGTCGCTGACTCAATCCTCTGGATCATTTGGGGAAATTGGGGAGTGAAGGAAAAATGCTGTCTCAGTTATATATGTGTGACTATGCGTGTGTTCATTGTCAAGGACAGGTTAAATATAGAAGCACAATTTTTTTGCACAGTCATTACTACCTCTTTTAGGTTTCTGTACAGAAGGTCATTGTTTTTGTCCAGAAACCCTGGAAGACAGAACAGCAGATGTGAACAAACTGAAAAAAAAAGCTGGACAGACAAATGGAGAAATAAAGAATGATGGACAGACTGATGTCTCTCCTCACCATTGACATTGTAGTTGACCTCTCCTGCATAGTGCAGCAGGCGAAACTCCTCCCGGCCTACAGCCTTGCGAGTCTTCCCATTTGCCAACTTATGACTGAAACAAAACAAACGGACCAATCAGCTACATTATTATTAAAACTGTGAATTGAATTAAAAAAAAAACAGCAGCAGGGTTACTTTCTGCTTTTATGTGTAAATATTAATTAAGATTTCATAGTTACATAGTTACATAGTTAAATATAGTATCTTATTTGTACAGGGTGGGCCATTTATATGGATACACCTTAATAAAATGGGAATGGTTGGTGATATTAAATTCCTGTTTGTGGCACATTAGTATATGGGAGGGGGGAAACTTTTTAAGTTGGGTGGTGACCATGGTGGCCATTTTGAAGTCGGACATTTTGGATCCAACTTTTGTTTTTTCAATGGGAAGAGGGTCATGTGACACATCAAACTTACTGGGAATTTCACAAGAAAAATGATGGTGTCACCACCCATCTTGAAATGTTTTTTCCCCTCCCATATACTAATGTGCCACAAACAGGAAGTTAATATCACCAACCATTCCCATTTTATTAAGGTGTATCTATATAAATCACCAGTAGATTGACCAGAGGAGGATGGGTCACCCTTGTGAGCCTTGGTTCCTCCCAAGGTTTCTTCCTCAGCTGGGGGAGTTTTTCCTTGCCACTGGCTTGCTCACTTGAGGGTTTTACATTTGTTTTTACATTTCATGTCAAATCTTTGTCTTACTGGAATTCTGTGAAGCTGCTTTGTGACAACATCAGTTGTGAAAAGCGCTATATAAATAAATTTGATTTGATTTGATTTAAATGGCCCACCCTGTATATATATTGTGTGTGTGTACTTACGTGACAAAGTGGGCATGGCCTCCCAATCTGTCCTCAAGCTTCTCTAAAAAGGTGATGTCACTAGCGTCTCCCGGCCTTAAACACTCCTCATCCTGATTTAGACCAACACCATTCAGTTCATATCAGCTCAATAATCAGTAATGATATTCAGTAATAAGCTTTCTCTCTCTCCCTCTCTCACGCACACACACACACATACACACACACACAAACACACAGAGAGACTTATACTCACCAGGATAGCGATGATGCCTTTAAATTTCTCCTCTACCAGGTCACAGATGATTTTGTTGTTGAAGTACTCCACTGTCTCCCACTGTCAAAACACAGAAAAGCTTTGCATTTGCAATATTCAGCCATTTTTTTAGTAACACACACGCACATACACACACACACACACACACACACACACACACAGACTCACCCCGATTCCTTCAGCTTCGTACTCCTCCTGTTCGCTCTTCAGTGTGAGTTCAATAAAGAGCTGCTGCAGCTTCTCATTGCAGTAATTAATACAGAACTGTTCAAAACTACACAGAGACACAGAGGCATTAATAATAATCATACACAGGATAAGATCCATTAGAACATCATGTAGGGCCCACCCTACTCTCTTCCTACCTGCAACCTTTACATTCCTGTAATCTTTGGTCATTTAATTTGTTTTCTTTTTTACAATTTTAAGTTCTATATTTTTTTTTTTGTTTTATATATATATATATATATATATATATATTAACATGAAACATCACGAAAAGGGACAAAGACAAAGCGACAGAGAGAGATGGAGAGGCGGAATGAGCTCAGACCTGTTGTGCTGAAAGACCTCAAAGCCGTAAATATCCAACAGGCCAATGACTGAGGAGCATTTGCTGGTGTAATACACTTCGTCCTGCAAACACAATATTAAACTACATAAAACGTATACCGTACAGCACGCTACAAAACAAAGAGGTCCCACTAGAGGGCAGTGTAAACCAATGCATGAGCTCTTTACTAGACGCTACTTAAGAAACAAACCCACATTTATAAAGATCTCTTTTACAATACAAACAATACTTCACTAGTGTAGACACACTAACACACACTGGTCTATGTCTTATTATTAACAGACAGGCTGCGATACAAATAACAACATCTAACCTTCCCTCAAGTGGAATGGCCCCCCAAAATGTATCTGGGCAATTAAACTAATACATAATCTTAATGTGGTTTAGCAGTTTTGGAGGTGACTTCATAAAATGATGAACAAAATGATGTTTGTTTGACTGCTTTTCAGTAGCACTAGACTTAGCTTGACGCATCCAAATACTTTTAGTGTCACTATATTTCTTTAAATGCAGCCTAAAATGAAGGAGTCACAGTTAATCTCCAGATTTTTATTCACGCTTAACATTTGAATTGAAAGTTTCCAAATGCATGCGAGAGCTGGAAAAAAGTGGGAGGAACTAGCCCACCTGGAAGGCCAGTGATTGGTTGATCTTCTGAACGAGCCAGGTAAAGGTGCGACCATATATGGCTTTGGCTAGGGCATCTCGGCCAGAAAGAGCCTGTTCCAGGCTGAGTGGACCAATCATCTGTGAGATAGGAACACAGAAAATTATAATCATACTCATTCATCGTTCATGGCACTGTCAGAAAATGGGAGTAAAAGTGAAATCAGAGAGAGAGAGAGAGAGAGAGAGAGAGAGAGAGAGAGAGTAAATGAGAGAGAGAGTGGAAATAGAGAGTGAAATTTCATGTATGTGTGTGAGAAAGGCCAGATATCAGACCAGGTACAGACTCAGTGCCCATAGCCTGGCCGTACTGACCGGCCGCTACAGACAGACCTGGTTCTCCAGAGCGGAGAGACACTGCCAGCAGTGCCACAGTGGCGCTGTAGAGACAGAGCTGCACTTTCTTACAGAGTGTAATAAATGCAAAAATTTACGAGAATTTTACTTCCCAAAACTAAGAAAATTCACCCACAATTCCACAGCTTCTCTAACGAAGCCAAACTGAGCGTCCTGCTCAGAGACACGGGGGAGAGAAGCGCCCTGGCAGAGAGATATGTATCTGCCTTCCACACACTCAGAGACAGTGAGTGACCACACACACACACACACTCCCTCACTCCACTCACACCCACCCATACACTCACTCACACCCACACACAAATGCCCTGCCTGTTACCACTTTCAAACTTCATTTAAGTTTAATTATAATTATTATTTATATATTCATTACATATATTTTTTCAACTGGTTCCTTGATTATTACAGTTCTATTAAATTTCTGGTCATTATTATTATTAATAAAATAATAATAATAATTTAAAAAAATTATATTCTTAATGTTCTATATTGTTGTATTAATGCTTTGGCAATACTGCATCTGAATATGATCCTGCCAATAAAGCTCATTGAATTGAAATTGAATTGAAGAGAGCGAGAGAGAGAGAGAGAGAGAGAGAGGGAACGAGTGAATGTTTACCTCTTCTCCTTTGGCCACAATCTTCTTATGAGTGAGTGCTACACTCAGAGATGACCCCTTCACACCTAGCAACTGAAAAAACAACACAGTGCTGAAGTATGAAGTTTAAATGCTGCTGCTGTTTACAGAATGCTGCTGTTTATCATCTTTAACACTGACAAGCTGCTAATAATATATAGGAATGTGGTCATTTATTACTTTACATCGTTGCCATAAAACTAGGGATGAACCAGTTTGCGTTCCATAGAGTGGGTCGCCCACAGAGGGGCAGCTAGGTTTTGTACAGAATCACTGCTAGTGTAATATCTGTTTCGTAACATGAAGAGGACTGAATGGCTGACTGCTTTTAAATGAAACAGCTTTTCAGACCCGCAGGTGTTCTTCCCTCTCCAGGAAGCTCATTAATCAGGCCTCAGCTCATCTGAGACAGGTAATTAGTTCACCTGCCTCACACAGGCACTGCATGGAAACTTGTACAGCTGAAATGTTTACTCAACTTACTCCACTGAATATATTTCACGAGATTTAACAACTGCAGGCTATTACATTCATTTTATCCTCAAGAAATCTATTTGTCTCTTAGCTGACACTTTCTATTGTGAAACTTCAAAACCCTTTATCCTTTGTGAAAAGGTACATTAACATTTCTATCAATCAATAAATGAATCAATCTTTGTTTATAGCACATTTGAAACAAAACCAAAATGTAACGAAATTAGAGACAGTGAAATTAGAGACAGTGGAGCCAGGTGTTTTAGTTTTATTTCTTTATGTGAGATATTTTAGGTTCAGATAAGTATTTAAACAGAAAGAGACATCCTATATGACGTATCTGATTCAGATCAGAGCTGAAGCAGATATTTAACTGATGTGCAACAGGTGGGGCATGTGTGTGTAACTCACCTCAGATAGATACTTAACTGGAGTCTCAGTGGTGAGGTGCGTCATTCCGTACTCGTCCTCACCAAACTGAGTGTTTCCCAAATGCAGGACACTAGCAACAACCTTCAGTAACTCCTGTAGAATGAGAGCAACATATGTGTATTCATGGTTACCTGTTTGTGTGTGTGTGTGTGTGTGTGTGTGTGTGTTATCTTTACCTCTACTTCATCCTCATTGAAACCAATGACAGTGAATGCTTTGCTGATGATTTTCCAGCTGTTTTTATCACTGATGGAGCTCACCCGGGGACAGCAACCCTAACAGAGAGAGAGAGAGAGAGAAAGAAAGATTTTAAGGCCTAAACTGATGCCATCACTTGGCATTGAGCATGGTCTCCTCAGGCTCATTTGCAGCTGCTCCAGAGTGTCCCAATTCATTTTGTGCTTTATTGTTTGTTTGTTTGTTTGTTTTTCATAGAGTATACAAAATGAGTGTCACAACAAAACAGGTCCCTATGCAGCGTCTTCCAGTTCCCTACACACTAGCCATGTCATATCTGCTAAGGGAACTTCAGTTCGTTAAATCCATAGTGTGTAACTAGGCAGTAATCTTTAATGCTCCTTTGCTATTTGAGTAACTAGCAAACTAATGACCTACAGCCATGAATCATAATGTGTGACTACCCTGTAGTGAATGTGAATAAATGTGACTTAATGGACATACCACAGGTTTGCATTGTGTTTACAGTAAAACGCAATGACTGATGGGTAAACTTCATTATCAGCTTCCTATGCAGTGATAACTCTTCACCCACTACTCCCTACGCAGTCTGACTTTCCCTTCAAACTGAACACTTTCATTCCCTAAAGTTTGAAATCTCACTTAAGATTGAAAACCCTTACACACACCTTAACCAGGTAGTGGTACTGTTGAGGGATGTTCTTCTCAAGGCCGAGTCGCAACAACAGAGCACTGTCTCCTGACTCCAGCAGCTGGTAGAAAATGTGAAAGTTCCTCTCGCCATGGTTCTGATGCACCACTCGAGATTTCTCCAGCAGGTAGTTCAGGATGTGACCCCCGATAGGAGCCCCCTGACCAAAAACAGAGGGTGGAATAAAGTATTGTAGTGGGTAAAAGAGCTTCCATGCATTATGCAAAAGAACTGATTATTTTTGACCCAAATAAACCTTTCAAGTTATTTTCAGATAAACATTTAGTGAAATTAAATAATCTGTATCTACACGGATTGTGAATTGGACAGTGACTGGGGGCTGACCTTGTAGTCAAACTGCACGTCCATGTATTTCCCAAATCGGCTGGAGTTGTCATTGCGCAGGGTTTTGGCGTTCCCAAATGCCTGCGGATACACAGAGAGACAACAGAAGGGAGGAGATGATGGAACCCGTTCACACACCAGCAGCAGAACAAACACTGCCACCAAAATAAGATAAGGAGATGATAGAAACAGAAAATAGCAATTACTTCCCAATTTGCACATGCGTGTGTGTGTGAGTGTATGTGTGTGTGTGAATGTGTGTGTGTGTATACCTCCAGAACAGGTGTGGACTGCAGCAGTCTCTCTCTGATGGAATGTGTGTTGTCGCGTGTTGGGCACATGGTGGTGTAATACTGCAGGATTTTCTTTGAAGCTTCGGTTTTTCCTGCTCCACTCTCACCTGAGATCAGAATACACTGATCCTTGCGCTCCGTTCTGACCGCACGGTACGAGTTATCTGCTAAAGCATAACTGCGAAAACACAAACACACAGACACAACACTGTTTTATATGACCATATGATACTATGGATACACTATTACTATATACTATATAACGTGTTACAGAGGTCATATCATACAAAAACAACCTCCGTCCATGGGAGTGCAAAGTGAAAATGTCCAGTTTGGAATTTATCCTACTTGTGATGTCAGAACTGCGAGCATAATACATCCATACCGCCTACAGCAGTTTAGCCCCACCCATTCCCATTTGAAGTGATGCATAGTGTTGTTCCTGCAGATGGACTTTAACTGTAAATGCAGTGGAGGATGCTGGGAAAACAAACGTTGCGCTGTTCCTGGTCGTCAGTAAGCAAGGGCATTACAGTACATTTTTTAAGATGGTCACATGTAGCAAAAGCACTTCAAGCTCATTGCTGAGTGGTGTAATCACTGTATTGTTTTATATCCATATTGTTCAGCTCTAAAGCAGGAGAAGGACTTCTGTGGACTCAGGATGGATCCGATTAAGCTGAGAGTGGAAAAGGAAGGCTACAATTACAGCAGAGAGAATGGGGTTCCACCTACCAGCAATAGTTAAACACGCAACAGACCGGGAGTGGAAAAGAGTGTGTGGATATTATGTGTGTGTAGGGTCCAATCACCGGAGTCTCCAGGAAGAGTGAGTCATTCTGGGAGAATGAGCAGAATGTTCCTCGGGATTCCCATGACCTCTACACACACACATACACCCATACACTGATATGCACGCACACTTACATGTGAGGTGAAATCTCATAGAAGTTGACCCCTCTGTAGCGCTCCATATGCTGTTTGGAGTAGATCTCCAGTTCTCTGTATGGGTTTACTGACACCAGCACAGAGCCAATATACGTCTGAGAGAGAGAGAGAGAGTCAAAGATATTCATATGGAATAACATGTATACCATACTTGAAAACATTTTCAAGGATGTGGCGTTGCTGCACATGAGCCTATGGTTACAAAGCTCAATGCCAAGTGTCAGCTAAAGGGGTATAAATCTTCAAAATATTAAACTGTGCAGCAGTGGAACTGTGTTCTCTGAACAGATGGAGCTTTTTTTTCAATACATTTAGGATGATTTGAGGTACAGCTCTAAACATAAACTTCACTAATGTTTATGTGGCTGCCATCAGTTTCTCACAGCAGTGTTCCAACAGTAGAGGTTGGAGCCAAGAGGAAGAAACTTCCTGTGAAATTCTTGTGAATCTTTTGGCCATATAGATCGAGTTACTTAGGTTTTGTGTGTGTGTGTGTGTGTGTCTGTGTGTGTGTGTGTGTCTGAGTCTCACATATATGAGGTTCTCTCTGTAGCGGCGTCGCAGGTTCTCGATGAAAGCAGCTTCGCTGCTGTAGTTCTCCAACAGCAGGAAATCCTGCACCCCCACCCGGTCCCTCGCAGAGAGAGTGCTCTCCATCACTAACCTCACTCCACCCTCCACCTCCACCTCCTAAAGCAAGAGAGAGAGAGAGAGAGAGAGACCAGAGACCAGAGAAAGAGGGAGAGAATGAAAGGATATTTGGTGTTTATGGATAGTTGTAGTTTCTATGGTGCTACATTAGCATCTTTCACTTTTTAGCTACGATAGCCTTGTAGCTCTAGTGTAAAACTGAAGAAGCGAACATCAGATGCTGAACCTGTATTAGCTGATTGACCGTGATTTAAGGAGGTGAAACCTTTCATTATTACAGGCCTTAAAGCATCACTAGATTGAATTCTTACCTTAAAATCACAGTTTCAAAATCATTGTGATGCTCCACTGAGCTGTAATAGGGAGAAAAGGACCTCTGACATTGCTACTCTGGGCTCAGCACTTCAGAAACTGCACTATGTAACGTTTGGAAGAGGAGACCACCCCTTTCCCCTCTACGCTTCCCCTTGATTTCAGGACAGTGTACATCTGCAGTTATAGGGGGAGCCCAGGAGCAAAATATAAAATCCTATTTAGTGTTACTTTAAACAGGAAGATTTACACCATCTACATCGCTTACTCTGACTCCTGCATTCACTCAGACTCCTGCTGTAAAGAGACATGTGTGGCATCTATGGCCTTCACTGACCACTAATCACTCATATCACAGGACTGACCTTAAACCAAACCGACAAGAGAGAGGAAAGACCGCACATGATAATGAAGGACACTGTCTAAAACCAGCTCGATCAATCAGCCGACTAGAGAGGAACGAGATAAAACATGTCCGGACTCCAGTGTCCAGTGTCTCAAAGGCATCTGTTTCAAACTCTGTCTTTAACAGAGCAGTAAGTCACTTTAACCACACAGCAATAACAATCAACATTTTTTACCTTGATTTTCTATAAAGTTCTCCTCACATAAGTTTAAAAATCATATTGCTTTGTCATTCCTGAATGAAACCAGTTTATGCTCCATAGAGAGTGTCACCCACACAGAGCCAACTATGATTAAGATTTTATACAGAATCTCAGACACATCCAGGACAGTAGATGTCAGTTTCATAACATAACTGCTTCTTTAATAAAGCAAACATGCTAATGTAGCTAACAGTGATGAAGCTAGCTGCTAATAACTGCTGTGGTATGATGTCATCGGCGAGTTCGAAAGAAGGTGAAGGAAACAGTAATTTTGAATAATATAGAAATATTAGTGATGCAGTGCAGTGGTTGCAATGTTCTCCAAGTTCACACACCACAGGGTGATCACAGGGTCAAGCACTTTCACTGGATCACGGTTATCTGGGCAATCCAACACCACACAGTGTACACTGTCAACACACACACACACCAGCCAGAGAGAAAGAGTGTGTTTTTGTGTTTTTGTAGGTGTGTGTGTGTGTGTGTGCATGTTAACTTCTCACTGACAGGCAGAAAGTGTGTCGATTCAGAGGACACTGACATTCGTCCATGTAAAAATGTGGAAATATAAATGATTCACTGTATGTGAATGTGTATCTATCTCTCTCCCTCACACACACACACACACACACACACACACACACAGATTCAATAAACCAAACTGAAGGCTCTAAACACATTGCACATCCAGAAAGAACTATACAGGCACACACACACACACGTCTATAAACAATGAATTAAACCTGAAAGGTGGGTGACGCCTGGACTTTGTGAGAACGGTGGTCTCCAGGGGGGAATTTAAATCTTGTTAACCTTGTTAAGGTCAACATGTCACTGTTATCTCTGTCTTGTTAAAGGAAGAGAATCTCTGAAACAACACTGGAGCTCAGCCAAGGAAACACACACACACACACACACACACACACACACACACAGCTACTGTTTCCAGAGAATTGTTCTATCCTGAACCCCCGACTGGTGGCCTTCCTGTCACACACAAACACACACACACCAGTGTGTAGGAGAGAAAGAGATACACACTGGCATGCACAGAATGAAAAACAACATACGCTTCTTCCTCATCTTAATACGCACACACACACACACACACACACACACACACACACACAAACTTCCTTCGTGTCTGAAGTCAGATTTTCCACTGTTTTAACCCAAGGATTATTATACTGTCAGCATCTGGCCAAACACTGCTTCTCGACTAAGTCTGTGCTGCTGCTGCTGCTGCTGTGTGTGTGTGTGTGTTTGTGTGTGTGTCAGACTGTCCTGACTTTGTAGAAAAGACATAAGAATCCAAGGGGAACCTACAGGAGGTCCTAAATCAGTAGTGGTTTCTCAAATGTTATTATTCCCTATAGAAATATACATATCAACACACACACACACACTTACATGTGACACACTCGCAACAAAACTCTGAGCCTCAATTTTAGTTTTTAATCTTTTGCAGAATTTGAAAAGTGAAGTGATATTTATTTACATTGTCTCAAATCCTCTAGAAAAAGGGACCAATTGAAATACTCCAGAACGCCTTGGAATACAACTTCCTGAGGTATGACCAGTTCAGAGATACAAGGAAATTTCAGAAATTCTCTCTGCTCTACCAACTGTATATGAGCACTGTGTAGTTCTACAGGGTGGGCCATTTATATGGATACACCTTAATAAAATGGGAATGGTTGGTGATATTAACTACCTGTTTGTGGCACATTAGTATATGGAAGGGGGAAAACTTTTCAAGATGGGTGGTGTCTATGGCAGCCATTTTGAAGTTGGCCATTTTGGATCCTACTTTTGTTTTTTCAATGGGAAGAGGGTCATGTGACACATCAATTTTTTTGGGAATTTCACAAGAAAAACAATGGTGTGCTTGATTTTAACGTAGCTTTATTCTTTCATTAGTTTCTGACCACTTTGTCAAAGTCAATGCAACCCTCTTCTCCCACACTTCACACACTGATAGCAACACCGCAGGAGAAATGCTAGCACAGGCTTCAAGTATCCGTAGTTTTAGGTGCTGCACATCTCGTATCTTCACAGCATAGACAATTGCCTTCAGATGACCCCAAAGATAAAAGTCTAAGGGGCCATTCAGCTGGCCTACGACGACCAATCCACTTTCCAGGAAACTGTTCATCTAGGAATGCTCGGACCTGACACCCATAATGTGGTGGGTCACCATCTTGCCAGAAAAACTCAGGAAACGTGCCAGCTTCAGTGCATAAAGAGGAAAACACATCATCATGTAGCAATTTCGCATATCCAGTGGCCTTGAGGTTTCCATTGATGAAGAATGGCCCCACTATATTTGTACCCCATATACCACACCATACCATTAAGATGTGCATCACCTGAAACTACGGATACTGGAAGCCTGTGCTAGCATTTCTCCTGTGGTGTTGCTATCAGTGTGTGAAGAGTGAGAGAAGAGGGTTGCATTGACAATCCAACACAATGAGCAGCACTTTGAACACATTATATATTATAAGTGGTCAGAAACTTGTAAATAACTCATGAAAGAATAAAGTTATGCTAAAACTATTGTTACACCATTGTTTTTCTTGTGAAATTCTCAATAAGTTTGATGTGTTACATGACCCTCTTCCCATTGAAAAAACAAAAGTTGGATCCAAAATGGCCGACTTCAAAATGGCCACCATGGACACCACCCAACTTGAAAAGTTTCCCCCCTCCCATATACTAATGTGCCACAAACAGGAAGTTAATATTGCCAACCATTCCCATTTTATTAAGGTGTATCCATGTAAATGGCCCACCCTGTACAGTTACAGACTGTTGTTCTGCATACTTTTTTTTTTTACTCTGTTTGATAGTCAGGACCCCCACAGAACAGGTATGATTTGGATGGTGTGTCATTCTTAGCCTTGCAGTGACACTGATGTGGATCAGACACAGCAGCTGCAAGCCAAGTACACCTGTACAGTGAGCTGATAAAAGTTAGGTTGAAAAGGATGAGACATTATGAAAAAAAGATTGAACTGGCAACAGACCATACACTCACTCATACACACTTCTAAAAATGGCCTTCAGATTACAACTGAACAATTCCAAACAGTGTGTTTTGGCATCAGTTACCACACCTCTAATGAGCATTCCATGTCTCTCTCTCTCTCTCTCTCTCTCCCTCTCTCTCCATTAGCAGTGTTTAAAGTGGCCAAACATCTCTGTGCCAAACTTCTCTCCCTCTCACCTCATCTCTCACTCTCTCCCTCCTTCTATGTCCCCAGAACTACAGTATCTCTCTCTCTCTCTCTCTCTCTCTCTCTCTCTCTCTCTCTCTCTCTCTCTAGAACAACATTCCATAGCTCTTGTGAGAATTAAGCATTTTGTTTTTTATCACATTTTTCTTTACTGAATGATGTTTTGAATATTTTTCCTAAAGCTTTGTGACAGAGGGCCTTAGGGTCAGCGCTGAGCCGTTAGATGGTTTTGCATGGAGTGTATAAATTCTGCCTGGGGACCTTTAGACCAAAATGGGATATTCTCCCTCTTTTCCACAAGGGAACACAGTTCTGAGCCTCAGAAAAGCATCTGTGACGTGCTTTGCTCAAAATACCACAAAAAGCAACCCAAACAAGCAACGTTCTCCCTATTTCTAAACAGCCCTGTTTAGAGCAACTGCTTTCAGCGCCTGTTCTTTTAAATGGCAATGACGTACTTGCTGCTCACCCCAACCCAAGTGCACAGCACTATGTTTTACTCAGTGCTGTTATTTCACTGTGCTCATTGTGTCTGTTTTGCTGTATTTAATTTCAATTTTGAGTTCAAACGTATAGTGCTGTGATTGGACAGACTCATACGAGGGGGTGGGGCAATTCTAAAGTCTGACATCAAAAGCTGAGCAGAAACAAAACAGCTCATTTTATCCCATGCTTTCTGACATAGCCCACAGTAAACAAACTGGGTGGTCTTGTTTCAGAGTGTGTGGGTTGATAGGCCCCAACATTCACAAAATGTATGTGCACATGGGTTTTCATAATATGCGCTTTGTAAAGTTAATGGAAGCATATTTAGAACTAAGCTTCTGGGAGCCTCTGTTTCTAAACAGAGGAAATGTGTGGGATATTGGAATATTGCAGCTCTCAACCCTGATCAGGAGGAAGTGGTTACAGACTATGAATAAATTAATAAATAAATTAATTAATGAAAATTTGTCTGTTATTAAACATGTTATTAAAACACATTTTACAACAACACCAGCTCTCCATGCTTTACGAACACCACAGAAACTTCACTCTCACACTGGACAGGACTTGCTCTCTCTCTCTCTCTCATTCTCCCATGGCTGGGAAATGGCATCTGGAGTCGTTTGGACAGTGGATCTTCAAATCTTCAAAATCTTTTATAGCAAAAGTGCAAACAAATAAACAAAAACATAAAAAATAAAACTAAACTCCAGCTACAAATGAGTCTGTGGTAATTCAAACAGTGAATAAAAACTTCCAGACAATCTAAACTTCAACCATGAACAAGCTAAAGTCGGCTTCTTGCTCAAACACGGCATTCCACATTAAAAGATGTGGAACTTCTGAATGAACACAAAGAGGAGGTTGGAGTTTGTTTTGTTGTGAAAACAGTGGCTCTAGAATTGTCAATGTTGCCTTTAATGACCTTATTAATGATTGTGAAGGTTCAGCAAAAGTCACAAGACAAATATCTGTAGCTCCCAAACACAGCGCTAACATCATAATGTCACAGACCAGGAATTTCCCATATGGCCATGACATAACTACAGAACGGCAATATGACATCAGTGCTTCATTAGAGTGTATATGCTACTTTCCCAGATCTGCGCTGAGTTCCACCAGAGCATTATGGGTAATGTAGTCCACTGGGCTGGTCTGGGATTTGGCTCTGAGCCACTGATATGGGCCTCCGTCTTTACGAGGTCATGGTTCTTCCAAATAAGGAGCGTCTCTCCGCTCCATAGCCCAGAGGAGAGGGCCCGCGCTGGGCAGACCCAAGTTGCCAGTGGGCAGGGGACAGACAGAGACACTGGGGATTGTTGGGCATGTCCCAAAATTGCAAAGTTGGGCAAGAGCAGAAATCAGCACCAGACGCTCAAGAAGGAAAAGCATGAAGAGAGATGGAGCAACATCTGAGGGTTGCAGCACACATGCTAGTTCTCTCACACACATATAAGTGTACACACACACACTGGTCAAGAAATCTGACATGCTTCCTCCAGATCAATTGGCTAAATAATTGTTATAGAGTTCAGTGCATGTTTGTGGTGAAAGACGAACATCTAAAATGTTCTTCTAAATGCATTCTTCAAGGATTCTTTATTAAATACAATGGTTCTAGTTAGAACATTGAGTTTTCTATCAACATTATGGTAAACTGCTTTCTTACATGATGCCATGTTTCCTCTAATGGAGAGTTAGATAGTTGTAGAACCCTCTTGCTTTAACATGTAAACCACATGAAACACATTGTCCTTCCTTCTGAGGAACCATTACTTCATGCAAAGAACCAGTTCACCATGCAGAAGGTTCTAGATTGAACGTTTAAGAGTTTTTAACACTTATTCACTCACTAACACACACACTCACACACACACAGTTTAAAAAATAACTAAAAGCTTCCTTACCCTGCCAAGGTACCTCATCCTTCGCTCTCTCTCTCTCATTCTCGCCCTCTTTTTTAAAGAATCCCTTGTTCCTGGAGTTCTTCAGTGTTATTCCTCAGAGCTTGTTTGAGAGGCCTTCAGCTGCAAGACTTGGGAGTGTGTGTGCATGTGTTTGTATCTGCTCAATTCTATTCCTCACTCCAACAAACACACACACACGTCCAATCACAAACCTTTTTTTCTTACTTGCACAATTCCTTCATTTTACAAGTTACATTTGTTTTTCCACAGCCCGTCTCTCTCTCTCTCTCTCTCTCTCTCTCTCTCTCCTAACACACTAACACACACACACAGCCTACAAGCTCCTATAACCAATGGATTTCAATGAAGCTGAACTTGCTCTTGCCATCCTTCTCCTCCCTCTTCTGTCTTCTGTTTCCCCTTCTCCTTCTCTCTCTCTCTTTCTCCTAACACATTAAAGCAGCTGCGGTTGAGTCACACTCCTAACCAAAGAGAACCAAAAAGGCAGAAAGTCAAACGACAAAGGCTCACTGGGACGGCAGAAGGAGAGGAGGAGGACACGGGTAAAATTAGAGAGCGAAAAAAAAAAAAGATTCCGGAAAAATCCACTAAGCGCTGTGGCCGACATCCCATCACTACGACTGTATCCAAAAGATCCAAACAAAAAAATCACATGACTCAGCCTCAGAGCATTTCTTTCCTTTACTTTTTCACCCCTCCCTCACTTGCTCTCACTCTTTCCCTCTCTCCTCCTCCACCTTTCCCTCTCCCTCTCCCTCTCTCGCACATGCTGGGACACATTAGGACACACTGAGGGAACCACCGCAGGAGAAAAGAAAGATTAATGTGATTCAGCTGCTAAATAACTCTCTCTCTCTCTCTCTCTCTCTCTCTCTCTCTCTCTCTCTCCCTATCACTCTCTCTCTCTCTCTCTCTCTCTCTCTCTCTCTCTCTCTCTCTCTCTCTCTCTCTCTCTCGTCCAGGGTGGTAACCCCAGGCTGAATCATCAAAGGATAAAGGAGACAGTCAGAATATCTCTGTCTTTGTTTGCAGTGTCCTCTAATGTGTAAACTGGAAAACTGGACTCCGGACCCTACCCCACACTGAAGGGGAATGTGTCCAGTTCTCTCTGTGAATGCATAGAGACCATATGCCGTTATGATTCATCTGACCACAGAACTTTTTTTCCACATCTCTGTGGGGGTGTGTGTGGGGGGGGTGGCTTCTAGAGAAGCAGAAGCAGCAGTGGCTTTGGGCTCTGGGCAGGTTTAAATGGATGGGTCCAATGGATTATGGGAAATAGCTCATTCTAGTGTCTGCACAACAAACACAGCACTGCAGTACATGACTATTTCTCATCGTTATCATCAGCAAGATCTTCATCATACCGGGTTATACTTATAAAGGCCATAGCAGCTGCTACATTAAAGCAATGTGTCTTTTACAGATGGTGGAGTGCGCGCGCACACACACACACAGGCAAAGGCAGGATAAATTATGCATCAAGGTGGACTCTGATGATTGACACAGTAACCACGGAGATCAACAACAAACACACACACAAACACACACACACAAGCTACAGCTGTTACATAATCAGTCTTATGATAAACATATGATTGTGAGGGGAATACACAACCTCTAACACAAACCAGGCACTGTTCTACATTACACACACACACACAGAGAGAGTTTTTATACTGTGTCAGGACATGGGGTGCCATATACAGTGTGTATTAGATAAATGTACTTCTATGCATTTATATGAACACAGCTGTGTAAAGGTTCTGGAGCAGAGCCGGGTTCTTTCACAGTTGTTACAAGTCCATTTCTCCCTGTAGTTTTGAGTAACATGTTGACTTCCATTCATTTTGCACATGCAGGTTCAGTCATTATCATTTAGCTTTGTCCAAGCGTCTCTCCTCCAAAAAGTTCTTACTCTTGTCTTCTGAGAATTAAGACAATTTTCATCTGATAATGTCCACATACTAACAAGCAAACACACACACACACTTACTCAGTGTGTATCATGTTGGGTCTTTGGCTCTGTCTTGCAGTTTCATCTTCAGTCAGTCCAGCCAAGTTCAGTTACGCTCTGTTTCAACATCTTATCTTTTCCAAGTCCTGACAGTCTCTCACACACACACACACACTAGTGTGCACTTATGTGTGTGTTCTTCCGTTGACCACCTGTGTTTTTGCTAACACTGTCCATCTGCTGAACAGCTCTATCCATTCCATCACACTTTTCTTTTCTTTTCTCCACACACACTCATACACACCTTAGTTTGGGCTTCACACACACACACACACACACACAATCCCTCCTGTCATCTTGTCTTTATCACTACATTTCCCCACACTGATGTTGCTTGTATAAACACACACACACATACCTGAAAACTCTAATCTTAAGGGCAAAGGAAAGACAGCCTCCATGATCAGGCGTGGGGGACTGAGGGTACATTTCCGAACTCTCGAACTCTCGTTGGTTTCCAACCCTCCTCCAAAAGTTACATAGCGCGTGTTTAACCCAGAGCAGCAAAGACAGCTGTCGTTTCCAAAACCTTGCCCTATTCACTATAGAGTGCACTACTTTGGGATTCCACCATTTTGTTGTAGTCTCCAAAACTGTAGTGGATCATTTCCAGTACAACAGTCCGACAATGCACTGCAAAAGATAGTGTACAACCTATGTACACTAGCTGACACTAATAGGTAGTGGATACCCATAATGCACTGCATTTTTTGGTTAAAAACCAGCATGAGATGATGTTCGAAATCACTCACTATGCTCCTGAATTCAGTACCCTATAATAGTGCACTTATATAGTGAGTAATATAGGGAATAGTGAATAGGGAGCCATTTCGAACACAGCAAGAGGCTTTATTCTCCACATTACAAAATCACAATAATTTTGAAGCTGTACTCTTAAGATAAAAAACTACCTAGTGTTGCTTTAAAGCAACAGATCAGGAAAGCGATCTATACAGCGTCAAAGAAAAGGGGTAAGAGGATGTTATATGGCCTACCTACCGTCTCTATCTCCATGGCCATGCTTGAAAGACACAAATCAGAGTTACAGGATTTAGATTCACAATTACATGACAGAGAGAGAGAGAGAGAGAGAGAGAGAGAGAGAGAGAGAGACCTACACTACATAGTGAAAAGCTTATGGACACCTGCTCATCCAACATTTCACCTGATATGAAGTGTACTAATCATGACTTTGTTGCATTTTTGTTGCATTAGAAGCTCTTACTCTCCTGCCTAAGGATGTCAGAACATTGCTATGAGGATTTGATGGCGCTCAGCCATGAGAGAATCAGTGAGGTCAGGTACGGATGTTGGATGATAAGGCTACTGCTGGATCATAATCAACACTCCAACTCAGGCCAAATATGAGAGAGTGCAGGAAAAGGTCTTTGTATTTTGAAAAGTGTGAGGGGGGACCTTTAGCCTCAGTGGAAACTATGTCCATACACACACACACCCACGCACCAAATCTGCTGCTGCTCTAAACTGTTCTCTCAGACTTGGGTGGGGTTCCCTTTCCAGAATCCCTGACGACTCCAGAGTTCTGTGGCCTGAGCCAGGAAGCTCCAACACACAGACACACACACACTCAAAACTGTTGCTCACAAACACCATTAACCGAACCCACCACACCTCAAGAACTATGAAAGACCACCAAAACAACACTAACAATGTTTTATTGTTGGCATCTAACACTGGCTATCAAATTTTGCTGATTTCTTCTGCCTACAAAGTAGTTCTAGGTGTTAAAGTGACTATTGATAATTGTTTAGAGGTCAGCAGAACAACACATTATTATTCACACGATCAGGCAAAACTGTCCAGATAGTTTCCACTGAAAAAATGTTTGGACAAGAAATTCTCAGCTGGTCTATTTGAGGTTTTTTTTGGTCTATGAATGTGAAACAGTTCTCCACCCTTATTCCCAACAGAGTCATTAAAGCATGAGCACAATAGACATCTCACACTCACACACAAACACACACACACAGAGAAACATGGCAGAGTCAGAACACACACATAACTGTGTATTCCTGTCTTTGTGGGGGTGTTTTGTGTTTTCACAGTTCATTGGTTCATTCATTCATCCTGATCAGGGTGGCTCATAGGGCATGCAGTTAGGATGAGTCACCCAGTCACTCACACATAAAGACTGTTTCACACACTCACACCTGTGGACAATTTCACACACCCAGTTGATCTAAGGTGAGGATCAAACCCAGGGACCTCGAGACCCTGCAGCTGTGTGGCAATGACTGATATGCAGCGCTGTTTTGTCAGATTCCTATTTTTAATTGACTTAGCATCTCATAGTAACGATATTGTCATTACCGTCATTATGAGAAACAGAAGTTTTCATAACTTGGCATCTCAGAATACGGACCTCAACTTCCTAGATTTCATGTGTTCTATTATTATTATTATTATTATTATTAATAGACTTCAAGTGTTCTAATAATAACTACAACTTACCATCTCATAATAATAAGAAAATATATTTAAGTCAATTTTATGAAAAGCATTATTGTTGTTATTATTATTGCTATAAATAATAATAATAATAATAATAATAATAATAATAATAATAATAATAATAAGATCTGCCAAGTAGGAATTATACGTGGCAGAAATCGGAATCCAAAAGTCCACCTTAAATAAACATTAAATAAATTATATTAAACGTGTCATTTTCGGTGGCGCAGCAGGTAGTGTCGCAGTGGCGTAATGTCGATTCCGCTCCAGGTGACTGTCTGTGAGGAGTTGGTGTGTTCTCCCCGTGTCCACGTGGGTTTCCTCCGGGTGCTCCGGTTTCCGTCCACAGTCCAAAAACACACGTTGGTAGGTGGATTGGTGACTCAAAAGTGTCCGTAGGTGTGAGGGAATGTGTGTGTTGCCCTGTGAAGGACTGGTGCCCCCTCCAGGGTGTATTCCCGCCTTGCGCCCAATGATTCCAGGTAGGCTCTGGACCCCCCGTGACCCTGAACTGGATAAGGGTTACAGATAATGAGTGAATGAATGAAAGTGTCATTGTCTGGCGCCAGGATAGGTCCCCACAAAGAGTTGAATACATTTAACACACACATTCTCACACACAGACTTTCAAACAGTGTGAGTCTGGCATTAAAAACACAATGACGTAGTAACAGCTGCGCTTCAGTTTTAAGAAGATTTATATACATTTCACAGATGTTACTGTCTTTAAGGAAGCGTTTAAAGAAATGTAACACAACCTGTTGAAATTAACTGTTACAAATCCTTAACACCACGTTCGTGTCCCAAATGGCTCCACATGCTCCCTATGTAGTGCACTAGCTATATTGGTTATTCAATCCTTAGAGCAAATGGGGCACTATTCATCTACTTTGGGTGTATTTGGCATCGAGCCTGACCCGTTAGAAAACCGAGTCACCCCAGAGGAAATAAACGGTATATCAGAAAACAAAGGAAATAAAGGACGCTAAAATTAGCTGAATTACATGTAGGAGCTTTTAAACCTAGCCCCGTTGCTAGGTTACGTGCATTCAAGCAACGAAAATAACGTTCAAAAATGTGTTTTACTTAAATTGACCATTTTACTTCTGCTGTGACTTTAATATTACATATTATTTTAATTCTGTTCAAAATTAAAAAGTATTCAAATTCAAAGTACGAAAAGCGCAAAAACAGAAGAAAAGAATCATAAACAGATGTCCAAGGTCCATACAATTTCATCTATATACATTTGTATTGTTTAATTCAGCTTGGGTTTGTTGTTTTGTTTTGAAATAAGAGTCCCTATAATCCACTGAGGTAAAAGTGCCTCTGACTGGAGGCTGGTTTAAGCGCTCTATTTTTCGAATAAAGAAACGCAAAGGATTAAAGACTAAAGGAGAGTGAAAGTATCTGAGAGTCAGGAACGCGTTCTTACCTGTTCTCAGGTGTCCTGCTCTTCAGCGCGAGCACCTGCACGAGCTGCAGACACACGCCTCACGTTACCCGAGCCGGACAGCTGTGATCGTTATTATTATAATTCACACCCGTTTTCAGCTAGGCCCTGCCCACCTGCCCATCTTATTGGTCAGTAGTTCATACTTAGACAAGTAATGATAAAACTGACATTATCAAAATAAATCTGTGCAAATTAAATATCAGAAATGTACGAAATTACAAATTAAATTATTTCATTTTAATTTTGATCTCCTGCATGTATGAGTAGAACATCTCTGGCTCAATTCAAAAGTAAAGTGGCATTACCATTTTGCAAATTATATTTTAATTTTAATACTGATATGCTTTCATAATTCAAAGGAATATATAATTATTATTTTTATTTGTATTATTATTACTACTAGTAGTAGTAGAAGAACTAGTGTCATCAGCTTCATGGTTATTAAAATTCCGCCCACCTACCAACTTATTGGTCATTAATTAATACACAGATATAAAACAGACATAACCAAAAGGAAAATGTTACTACCACTACTACTAATATTTTGTTATTATTATCCGTCATGGACATCATTTTAGTCTTCTTTAAATTAAATTAAATTAAATTAAATGTTCTTTTAATTAACCAAATTGAAAAGCCACTGATACACTAGTTGAAATAGCATTATGTTAATAGATGAAACCTGATTATTGATGACCGTAAAGCAAGCCTGCTGAAAAAGCCAGTTCAAATGTTCGTGCATTAAACACTGCAGTATTTAGGGCAGACTGAACTGACGTTTTTATGTTCTTGTATACCTGTATACAATGAGTTAATATTTGTTCACAACAAATTTTGTTTTTCTACCTGTAGATGGGTATTCAAAATGTATTTTGTAAAGGCAGCAGCTCCTCCAAAGGCCAGTCAGGTGAGAGGATTTTTTACAGTTTAAAGAAAACATTATAATTAAAAGAAAATGTGGATAGGTGGATTGGTGACTCAAAAGTGTCCATAGGTGTGTGTGTGTGAGTGAATGTGTTGCCCTGCAAAGGACTGGCGCCCCCTTCAGTATGTGTTCCCACTTGCGCTCAGTGAATCTGGGTAGACTCCTGACCCACAGTGACCCTGAACTGGATACACGGTTATAGATAATGAATAAATGAATAAAATATGTAATATATGCTTATGTGAAAAAAAGAGCAAAGAAACTATTCAAACCTAGTTTTGCTGGACCGCCATTAGTCATATAGCCATTGTCACAGAGGTGTTTCAGGCATTTCAAAAACAGGAAACGCCCAAAATACATACCCTTGTCATTGTAAGGTCTGGAGAAGCTTTGGCGCTTCATTTTAATGTCTTTGTTTACATGTAGCTTTTATTATGTGATTATGTTGTACAGAAAATATGGAGGGCAAAATATGGATAAAGGAGCACAAAGTTTTGTTCATAAAATATGGTTTTTCTTGTACATTTTATTTAAAAATAAATAGTAGATGATCTGCCACCAAAGAACAAAGAAGACCAAGAACATTTTGTTGATTTTAATAATCACAATAAATTAATTATTCAATGTAACAGATTAGAGTAAAGCACATGAAGTTGTATGGAGTTCTATAAATACACTAATGCCACAAAATATCTCCCCACCACAAAGACAAAGAAAAATTCAACAGGCGTCCTCTTAAAACGTGTGTAAATGAGTTCCGAGTCCTGCTGAACTAACCAACGCTGAGCTGGGTCTCTGGCCAACGCACATGGTGTAGTGCCAAACACAGCCCCAGAAACACACAGAGTATGTTCCTGGCTTATGTCCTATTATTCAGCCACGACTCGTGCTGAAGAAATTATTCTTCTGTCAAATGTCACATTCAGGTTGTTAAACAGTACTACAGCTATAAAATGCACATTGATTCTACCAGTCTATATTCTCAGTATTTGAGCGTATGTGGGACCTGCTACTGTACGTAACATTGGGGCTTTGCTTAATCTGTACCTCAAAGAAATTTGCAGCCCCATAGACCCCCCTGGTAAACAGGACGCACCCACCTGATTAAACATTACCAAAGGATTATTATTACGTTTATTACTTTTAGTACAGCAACACATAGGCTTTACACTCGATAATGGAATATTTCAAATCAGATTTGATGGCATTCTGTCACAAAAGGTTTAAAGAATAAGGTGCTGATGGATGAGTAGTCCTGGATCACAAACACCTCTCCAATGCCCCACAGAGGAATGGGATGCAGCTCCATGTCTTCAGAGAACACAGTTCCATTGCTCAGTGCTGCTAATTTGTATTTCTTTAACTTACGCTCGGCTTTGAGCATTGTAACACCAGGAGGCTCATGTGCAGTTGCTTTAACCTGCTGCAATCGGGCTAAAGAGGGGGAAAATCAACTACCCGTGCAAATCACAGGAGGAAGGATAACTTAAAGCCAGCCAAATTGCTGAATTGGGAAATAAAGCCACCAATCAGGTAGCAGGACGAGAGATGCACCTAGCCAAGTGGAGTATGAAAAGGAAGCATGTTTTAGACAATCAGGATAAGAAAGGGGAATTTAATGTTGTGAAACTGAGTGTGGGATGCGCTTGGAAAGTCTCCCCCTGTAAAAAAAAAAAGGAGCCTATGAGAGAGAGAGAGAGAGAGAGAGAGAGAGAGAGAGTTCAGCACGTTTGTGTCATCGACGGATACAAATCTTCCATTAACGCACCATTTTTACTCAAAGTGAACTGTGTCTTGGGTGCTCTGAGAAAACAGAAACTCCACCCTCAGACAGGACTCCACTAAAGCGTCTGTATCCGGTCCCTCAGTCCGCAATAACCACACCCCCAAAACAAACAGCGTGGAGGTGAACAGAAAACCTAGGCTTTGGAGAACTCAGCCCAGGAGCCACAAGGGGGAAGCAGCTGGGGGATAAAACACAGAATCAGGGTTATTACAGAAATTACAGGGTGGAAGAACGGAAGGGTTTTGACCCAAAGTCATTAGTGTGAACAGCGTAGGGTTTTTGTACAGGAGCCTTCATCAATGCCACACGGTCTCAGGAACCGAGAGACTGGCTCTCAACTTAGAGTCAAAGCGTCCCTCTAGCTCTCCAACTGGAAATGAGCAGTTTTTACATGTAGCTCTGATACAGCAAAGTTTAACCAGCTGTGGAGAAAGGCATCCTGTGTAAGCCTCCCATGGAGAAAAGCCCATCACTGCTTACAGTCTTAGGGACACACGGGCTCACACAACGTTCTGGAAAGGGAACTTGGGCCAGACCACCAGCTAAAGCAAGGTTCACAAAGGCCTTAAGGTTCGGGGTCAGTGAGGCCAACCGACTGATCTCTCTGATCTAAACCCAATCTGCTGCCCAAGAAAATGAGTTGTTTGCCACTTTGCAGCCCTTAATACATCAATCAGATGTATAAAACACGTGACTCCGGCCTTAAAGGCTGTGTCAACCGTGCCCAACGGGTGGAGCTGAATGAAGCAGAAAATGGTTTGAAAACAAAGGCTCATCAAGCCCATAACATTCACCATCATCCTCCCTGAAAAGCAGTTTTTGAGCTATTTGCACGTGGATCAGCCCCTGGCCTCCTTCAGCCAAGGCCAAGTACAGAACCCCAAGAGGGGGGCCAGTGATGACCATCCCAGAAAAAGTCAATAAACGCCCTCTGGACATGGTTTCCTAGATCCTCAGAAGGTTCCAGCACAGTCACCCGGCACCACAGCATTGAGGCTGCAAGGTTATTGATCACCAGTGCTCTGTCGGGGTACGACAATTGGGGAAGGATCCACCTCCACCTCTGGAGGGGGGTGACTATCCCAGAGCAGTTCTCTTACTCCAGTTAATCCTGTTACTTCAGTTAACCGTGTAGCGTTCAGACACTAACTGCTTTCACAGTTCAACAGTGGATCGCTGTGCAGTAATCTGAATAAAGAAGGAAGGTGGCGCCCTCTAGTGCACACAGAGAGAGAGAGAGAGAGAGAGAGAAAATCCATTATCCATTATCTGTAACCCTTATCCAGTTCAGGGTTGTGGGGGGTCCAGAGCCTACCTGGAATCATTGGGCACAAGGCGGGAATACACCCTGGAGGGGGTCCCAGTCCTTCACAGGGCAACACACACACACACACACGCACACACATTCACTCACACCTATGGACACTTTCGAGTCGCCAATCCACCTGCAACGTGTGTTTTTGGACTGTGGGAGGAAACCGGAGCACCCGGAGGAAACCCACGCGGACACGGGGAGAACACACCAACTCCTCACAGACAGTCACCCGGAGCGGGAATCGAACCCACAACTTCCAGGCCCCTGGAGCTGTGTGACTGCGACACTACCTGCTGCACCACCGTGCATAACAAAACATAATTTTGTTGTTATTTTTTCTTTTTGTAATGCTTTGGCAACATTGTTCTTATAGAAGTCATGCCAGTAAAGGTGAATCTGAGGGGGTTGAAACAGAATTATAGAGAAGACAGAGAAAATGTATATAACACAGAAAGAATGACAGAGAGAGAGAATTAAGAATGAAAATCACTGGGAGGGAGAGAGGGAGGAAATATTGAAAGAGAAAGAATACCAGACATAAATATGAAAGTGAGTCACAGGAAGCGAGAGCGAGACAGAGGAAACATTAAAATAGACAGAGAGAGAAAGAAGAAAAATAGAAAGAAAGAGTGACGATAAAAAGAGCAAAAAATACATGGTGACAAAAAGAAAGTCTACAAGAAATGTAAAGAATAATTAATCAAATAAAAAAAAGTTTTCAGAGTAGCTGACATGGCAATTAGCCATGGATTACAAACTCTAACAGGAGTGAAATATGAAGCAGGAGTGCAGCACAGAAAGGGAGAATACAGGCCCCTATGTCCCATGTGGAAATGGAGCAGCTCGTTGGTTGTGTGTATGTGTGTGTATAATCATAACAGACACTGCATGGTTCTGTGCCAATAAAGAGATCTTGGGGAACAAACAGATCAGGGCCATGACGCTGAGCAGGAGCTCAGTGTGAGTTGATGGAGATGATTTTGAACAGAGTTCTGCAGGTGGAGTGGTGATGGTGGTGGGGAGGGGGGGGTTGTATTTTAGTGAAAGTGGGTAGCTGTGCCCCCCCACCCCTTGTGTTAGTCTCATCACTGCCATGACAAAAGACAGGAACAAGGAACGAACGAATAGATACAAACACAAACACAGAGCTGTAAATTCCTCCAATTCCCACACTAAGCATCGTATCATTCCCTGCTGCTCCGTATCTGCCTCCAAGATGGGAGCCCCCGGTATTTCACTCACTCAAACACTTCACTCGCTCCACGCTGATCGGCGAGGTCTTTTTTTAAACAAGACACTGCCCAAGAGACTCCAAAATAACTCCCAAAAAATTACCTTCACTCCTGAGCCCAACTTTCAAAGATCTCAAGTCTTTTCCAGTAGAGTTAGAGTTAGCTTCACGTTGTCAAACACAAACAGTAATCAATCTTATTTTTAAAATATTCAGTGTAAACCTGAGAATAAACAAATAATTTGGTCAAATACAATCAGTAACAAACACTGTAAACATACATATATAATATTTAGTGCAATTCAAAATAAATGCAGCAGCTGAAAATGAGAAAAAATAAGTAGCTTAAATAAGTTGAATTGAAAGTGAATGAACTGGTCCCATGGATTGGCCTATTTATCCGATACTCCATCCAGTTAATTTTGGGACCGATATCCAATTCTAATATCAGATCGGTGCATCCACAGTTCGAATGAATTAGATTCACATAAACATCTTTACATTAGCATTAGCATATATTAGCTCTGTGTACAGCCGTATCTGAATATCAGTCACATTGTTTGTATAGAAGTCTTAGATCAATGGGAAATGGGCGAGGTTTGTTTGTTTTAAAGCTGCTTTGGTTTAAGATTTCACCTCTGTGTCTGGATCCTATGTGGAATCATTTGGCAGTAACCCACCCAGAACAGGGTGCCAGTCCATCGCAGGGCACCACAAACTCACCCAGTCACTCTGACGCACTCTCACCTGTGGACAATTTCACACACTCACCCAATTATTCATTCATTCATTATCTGTAACCGCTTATCGAGTTCAGGGTCGCGGTGGGTCCGGAGCCTACCTGGAATCATTGGGCGCAAGGCAGGAATACACCCTGGAGAGGGCGCCAGTCCTTCACAGGGCTACACTCACACCTAGGGACACTTAAGTCGCCAATCCACCTACAAACGTGTTTTTGGGCTGTGGGAGGAAACCAGAGCTCCCAGAGGAAACCCACACGGACATGGGGAGAACACACCAACTCCTCACAAACAGTTACCCGGAGTGGGAATCGAACCCACAACCTCCAGATCCCTGGAGCTGTGGTCACCCAATCATTCCTGCATTAAACCTAAATTCTGACAGCAAACATTGTTCATTTGTGAACTTGGAGCCATCTTGAAAACCGAGAAGTATACGTTGTAAATGGTAAAACTACAAAAACAGATAAAACATTTTTATTATTATTTCAATTAAAGCAATAAGCTAGCCTAGAAGGATTTAAAGCAACAATAGCTAGTATTGTTTTGTTACTACATAATTACAGCTTCTGTATAACTGTGACGCACCATTGAGCTTTAACGGAGAACAGAGCCTCTGTCATTGCTACTTCGGTTCAGCACAGCAGAAACTGCACTATGTAAATATTGTAGGTGTGCCACCCTCCTATGACACCCTCCCATTTGATTTCAGGACAGTGCTGTAAAACTGAAATACACACTGCAAATATCAAGTGAACCAAGGCCAAATTTCCCAAATCTTACCAAGTGTTCCTTTAATCAATCATACTACTTTAGGGCTTAGGGTGAAAAACCTCACTTATTCGTCATTCATTCATTGTCTGTAAGGTGTAAGATGGTCCGGAGTCCATCCGGAATCACTGGGCGCAAGGTGGGAACACACCCCACATTCACACATACGGAGACTTTTGAGTCACCAATCCACCTACCAATGTGTTTTTGGACTGTGGGAAGAAACCCACACGGACACTGGGAAAACACACCCTCACAAACAGTCACAAACCCACAACCTCCAGGTCCCAGGAGCTGTGTGACTGCAGCACTACCTGATGCACCACCGTGCCGCCCTTGCCCTTGAATCGAAATTGGAAATTAAATTATAATTACACCCCCAAAAGCTGCAGAGAAATATGAATTGGCTTCTTGTCAACAGCAGCTCAAAGATCTGGAGTTCAAAGTTGGCTAATTATTTATTATAACTTATCTATTGCTCATATCTATCCCTACACAAACACATTCAGCACCTGGATCCTCAGGTGTTTCAGGATCTTATCAGATGAAAGATGACAAAACCCATCTCATACCTCCCTCAAACAGTAACACAGCTGTAAAGAAGCAGAGGAAATTAAAACATTGTGGGGGCAATAAAGCTCTCCTCAGTCTCGGGTTTTAAGACCCTGGAGGTGACATAAACCACGGACTAGGCTTTATAACAGACCTACAGGCCCCAGCAGCACGTCCCAGACAGCTAGGCTGTATTTACCAAGCAAATACTTAGAAAGCTCTTACGCTAATCACGTACACACAGGGCCACACGGTTCTGACGGAAATTAGCTCCGATTGGACGTCACTGGATCAAGAACAAATGTGATTTTAGGTGCTGACCCTTGATTAAAGAGGAGCAAGGCTCAGGGCTGTACATCAACGTCACATTACAACTCTATTTATTTAAACCACATAAATATGATAAACTCAGGTTTACATGACTCCTGGACATCCTTATATAACAGGTGTGTGCAAAAATCCTTGGTTTAGGGGCCACAGTGTAATGGTTTTGTTGGGTCAAGTGTTAAAAATAAATTCATATATATGAGCATAAGACAACATTTTTAATGGCTCTTCACATGGGCCTAAGGTCCCCATGTTGAAAAGGGGGGGGGTATTCCTAATTTTAATAGAAAGTAATGGAATAAAAATGAGAAATTTTGCTCAAAAAAAATAATAATAATAAAATAGCAAGCTCAATGCCAAGTGGCAGCTAGAGGGGTATACATTCAAAACACAAGGCTGTAGAGCAGCAAAACTTTGATGTTCTCTGGAGAGATGGAGTTTTTCCAGTCGATCGGGGAGGGTTTGTGGATCCAGACCAAGCTAATGTTTATATGGCTGCCATCAAATTCTCACAGCATGTGTTCCAACATCTAAGGTAAACCCTTCCCTGAAAAGCTTTTTCAGAGCTCTTTCTGAGTGAGTGTGTGGAAGGATACGCTGAGAGCCTGCACCTCATCACCACTGCTCTGGTTTGGACGCTGTTATTTACTCGTGTTATGACACACTACTCGGACCCTCGAGTCAGGACTGAGCTGTTGGAGGTCTGAGGAGGAAAGGAACTCATCGGTGGAGGCTTTACCTCTACTCTCACACGTTACAGGATGTAAATCTGGAGGAGATGGATCTTTATGACGGTGGCTGTTAATCACAGGTGTTTTCTGAAGTAAAAGATCAGGTTTGGTAGCTTCAGATCCATCCGGAATCTCTTCAGGATGGACAAGGATATTACTACGTCATCCAGAGAGGAATAAATGTAGAAGTTCAGCTTCTATAAATGTAAGTGTTCATTTTATTAAGGTTTTCCTTTCTATATTTCTGTATTTTTATTCAGTGTTATGAATTAACATTGCATTAAATATACAAACATACAGCAGAATTAGAAAGATATAACACTGCATTAAGAAAGATTGTAAAAGCAGTCTAAGGCCAGTAAGTGGTAATTTACTTTAGAAAAACTGCCCATTTCTAAGGGATTAAAAAGAATAAGTGGGTCAGTGGTAATATAAACAACTGCAGCCTCTTGGACCAACAGCCTAACCTCAGTTTTTGTGTCCAACCAAGTTTGGTGTCTCAAGCTTTATAGTGGAGGGCTGTGAACACGTTTTTAACATGTTTATAACTCAGTAACTCAATTTACTTTAATTGGATTTGTCATATTCAACAGTTAGCGCTTCAACAGCCACCATAATATAATGATACCCATATTCAGTGCCAAAGTAAACAAGGCTGGCAGCTGAGCTACATTTATAGATTTTTCCGCCTTTAAACTCTATCCCTTTAGTATTAATTCCATTGTGTTTGGGGACCTGCTTTCAACTTTTTAAAACTGCACTGGAAATCCATGTATGGCTTATAGATTGCATTTTCTGCTTCTGCATATAAAAAGCTGTAGCTGTGTTTAGATCTGAAGCAAGTGGTGCTTCATTTTCACACTCGTATCTCAAAGATGAAACCTTTAAAAAGGAACATTCATATAAAGTGGACATTTTCAGGGTCTAATAGTATATCTGTGACATGCTTTAGTCAAAAATACCACATGAATTAGACAACACAGCACTTTTCTTACCCTGTCTAAACAGCCCTGTTCAGAACGAAAAGTTCTAACAAGCTTCTCTTTACTTTCAAGTACAAAGTAGAGAGAGGCGCAGAAATATTCTTTTTAAAGTCAGTTTTTTTCCCTCTGCTTTTGTTTTCACTGTATTTACACATTTCTCTGCAGTCGTCATGTTTTGCTGTTTAACATCGTTTTTGCATGTCACAAGTGCGTGGCACAATTGTGCAACAGGTAGTATTGCTGTCTCACAGCTCTAGGGAGCCACCCGCTCGGGGTGACTGAGTTTGTCCGCAAATTTGGTGTTCTCCCCTTGTCCGTGTGGGTTTCTTCCAGGTGCACCGGAGTACTAAAAACACACTTTGGTAGGTGAGTTGGCTACTCAAAAGTGTCCATAGCTGTGACTGTGTGAGTGAATGTGTGTCACATTGCGAAGGACTGACTGTTCCCACCCTTTACCCTGTGATTCCTGGAAGGCTCTGGACCCATTGTGACTAAGTTATTAGGAAACATTCTCTGATATTTTTGACAGTTTAGCAGATTAATCAGTGTTGTCTCTAGCCTGATGCTGCTACAGTACTCAATATCACTTGTACTGGCTTGGGTTTTTAAAGAATCATTTTTAAATGTTTAATTTTTACTTTAAATTAATAGAACCTGCACCATAATGTAAAGGCGCCATACTTAGTTTTTAGCTATACAGTCTCATTGATATAGCTTTTATCTCACTCATATACATGCATGTTTACATTTAAGAAATACTCCACAAAGGAGTTCATTTAAAAAGGTTTACTGCAGTTTGTAGAAAATAGATATTCTGTAAATTAGCGTGAAATATGTAACATAACTAACTGAACTGCTGATGTCACAACTTTCATTGCCACAAATTGGGCATAACAGAGAACCAAAAGCGTCTCTGCTTAAATGGAGGGAAATATAGAGTTTTGCCCAAAGCCTGTCTACAACAGGACAGAACCCATGAATCATACAGAAGTGTTTAGAAAGGTATTAGCTCCAGCTCTGCTATGAGGAAAGAAGACAAATCACTGTCATCATGGAATATCGCTCTAGACACATTTCTGCTAAATAAAACTTTCCTGCGGGATTTAGTGATCCCATGCAGATTCCTTTTGGACAGATCCCAGAAGCAGAGTCTCATTTGTTATGGCTTATCAACCATGAATTTATCAATCATCAGGTTCTACACTTTGAGATAAATGCACCAAGTTGTCTAAGATGCATTCCATTATCTACGATGGAATTGTTTTTCCCTAGATACATAGACTCACAAGCTAGAGCACTAATCTATAACGTCCTCTGCTGTACGTGACCCAAGAGACGTCACCAGCAACATGCAGCTTGTTTCCCACAGATACAGTTATTACAAAGCAACTTATCACAAAGCAAACGTGGTCAGGTAAATACACGTGTCTGAGTCAACAGGGATCCGTACATCAAACACCGAGGGTAAACGGAAGTCGTTTCATATACTTAATGAGGTTCTCCGAACTCGTTTGGGATGTTAAAAATGACAGACTGCGATTTGTACTTGCGCTGGCTTATTGACAGCCGTAGTGCAAGTGTGGCCAGTGGAAGCTGTCATCAGGTGCTTATCTAGAGCAAGAGATAATATGGGTTTATTGGGTGCTTAGGCCTTTAAAATGGGCTCTAATGTAGTTTGTAGCCTTTGAAACAAGCCCTTGTCATGTCAGGTTACTAGGTCTGCTAGCGTCCAGTTTATCAAGAGGGTCTACATCATCACTGTCAAAAAAAACCTTGCCTAACCATTGATTTAGGCTATTTTTTTGTCTATCATTTGAACATATCATTATGTAAAAACGTCACAACAAATGGGATAAGCGAAATTTTACAAATCTCTGAAAATCTCTTAAATGAGCTTGCATTAAAACTTAAACATGTTTGCCTTCTGTCAAGTAAACATTATAAAAAACGGTATTGGCAGTTTTAGGCTCTCTCTAAACTTACCTGTTCGTTTTATTTCCCTTGTCAGAAAAATGAAAGGCATCTTCATGTCAGGAAGGGAGTGAAGCAAGGGTTCTTCAACAACTCCTGAAGAATGAGCCTTACCTTTGAGGACTTCATGTTGCGTCTTGGTCGGCAACATGAATCACACCTGCATATCCATGACATCCAACAACACTGCAGATCCTCTTGGGGGACATCATGTTTGGGAGGTGGTCTTGATTGTGCTCGTTACAGGCCCTCTCTCCTTCATTACCATCCTAGGTAACCTCTTGGTAGTGATATCCTTCAGGATCAACAGTCAACTAAGAACCATCAGCAACTACTACCTGCTGAGCCTGGCAGTGGCAGACTTGATCTTGGGCACAGTGTCAATGAACCTGTACACAGCATACATCATAAAAGGTCGTTGGATGTTGGGACATTTGGCTTGTGACTTGTGGCTTGCACTGGACTATGTCGCCAGCAACGCTTCTGTCATGAACCTTCTGGTCATCAGCTTTGACCGGTACTTTTCTGTAACTCGACCATTGACATATCGAGCCAAACGGACACCTAAAAGAGCGGCAGTGTTGATCACGTTGGCATGGGTGGTGTCTTTTGTATTGTGGGCCCCTGCCATCTTGTTTTGGCCCCATAAGGATGGGAGACAATCTAATAAGGCAACTGAGTGCTCTATTCCTTTCCTAACTGTGCCCCCCCTGACTTTTGGCACAGCCATCGCCGCCTTCTACCTCCCTGTTAGTATCATGATCATTCTATACTGGCGGATTTATTGGGAGATAGAGAACAGAGCCAAAGGACTTGCCAAGTTTGCAGGCTCAGTTAGAAGCAGTGCTGGGAACTCAGTGAAGGGAGACCAGAGTGTGGCTTTCCAGAACAGCGCTAAAAGCAGCCTCAGCAGCTCCACAGAGAGAAATCCTAAGAAACATCAAGGGGTCAGTAGGAAACCTTCAGTGGGCTGCTTTCCTGTGAGATCAAAGCAGCTTCCCCTGGTGGCAGCAAATTCTTCTATACTGCGACCGCCTAGAGAAGTCAGTTTTAAAGAGGCCTGCAGCAGCAGCAGCTGGAATATGGATGAGGATGACCCCACTTCTTCATCGACTGAGGAAGAGCAGGAGCAAGACCTTAAATGTGTGGCACCTTCAGGCTCAAACCCTGCAGTGATCAAGCTGAAGGATCTGCAAGGTACAACAGAAGATCAGCAAGAAATTCCTGCCCTCGCTGGGCAACCGTTCAGACCACCTCTGAAGAAACCCAGACCACTGGACCTCAGCATTCGCAAGCAGGCCAAGACTAAAAGACGGACAAACATGATCATTCGAGAGAAGAAAGCAGCACGGACCCTAAGCGCAATTTTGTTGGCTTTCATCTTAACATGGACACCATACAACATCATGGTTTTGGCTTCTCTTTCCTACTGCGTCCCTGAGAAGTTGTGGCAGCTGGGATACTGGCTCTGCTACGTCAACAGCACTGTCAACCCCATGTGCTATGCCCTGTGCAATGATTCCTTCAAAGCCACCTTTAAGACACTGCTCCTGTGCCGCAGAGGAGACACCAACAAGTTGGAAAAAAGTCCACGCAGTCGTCATGCCTCTGTGAGGCAGAATAAGTCTTGTAGCACTGTCTGATGTACTGATTTTCAGTCTTTGGCAAACGGGTTTAAAAACCATCTGGGGTTTTGTGCCTCAAGTTAAATCGTAAGAAAGGGCTTACATTTGTCTTACTAATTCTTTTATTGTAAATTTGCTTTCTCAGTGCCTGTGAAATTAGTGCCAGAGGTTTTATTACAGTAATCCCCAGCCTGAGCGCAAAAGATACCAATGCACGGTGAACAATTCTCTTGTTTTGACTTTTTGCCAGCTATAAATAAGGAGCATTTAAAAACTTGCCGTTTACACTGAACCACTGAGTTATGTTTTGGGGGTCCAAATGCATCCAACTTCTTCCACACCCTCCTCACATGCAACACTATCTGCCAGGGTTGTTCTTTTTCAGTAAAGAGCAGTCGTGTGCCATTTCAAACGTTGCCATCTACAGAGACAGGGACAGATGATGACTAAAATAACAGCCATTCTCCAGACACTCCACTGTTTCCTATACACAGCCCTTTGTCGCGACTTTATTCCACTGAGTAGATTCTTTCCATCCGTGGTATTACTTGGGCTGCGTTACAGCTCTTTCCCTGACGTGATTATCCAGTGAGAGTTAGAACACTGCTTGTTTTTAACCGTTATTACAAAATATGACTACTAACCAGACGTTTGGTGAGCTTTTGAGGTCTCATTCAAATCAGTAATATAAACACCATGTGCAAAGTTGGAAAACTAGTCCAGGGTCCTGTTTCTCAAAGCACCTTCGACTCAGTCAGGGTTCAGAACGCAACTCTGATAGTTTTCTGAAGGAAATGAGACTAAAATTTTAAAATTAGGTATAGCAGTAAACTAAAAGAATCTTGTGAAGGGACAAGTAAGAGACACAGGGGGAAAAACAACAGTAAACTGTGTATAATATAAATATAATACTCCGTGCCAAATAGTTTTATTTTCATTGGAAACAAAACAAAAACATTTAAATCAAACCTTGTACCATAAAGCGCAAAAAAAAAAAAATAAAAAAAATAATAATAATAATAATAATAATAAAATTAAAAAATTAATGATTTAAAGTAACCCCTAAAAATGTTTTACAACCAGCTAGCAAATAAAATCAACAAAATATGCAACAATGGAAAACGTGAATGGCCACTGTTCTAGAAACAATTTAAAAACAAACCCCTCGAGTTACTGTTATTTACCGTGTTAATAATGGTTAGTCGGCTACTGATACCATGAACTCAGCGCTAAATAAGGTTACAAAAGTATTCCCAAAAATGTCTGAGTGCCAGTATATGAGTGCTAACAGGAGGCGAGTGTAAGAGTGTAATTGAATAAGTGGAGATACCAGGTAAACATGCATACGCGGCTATGAATGTAAAATGACACTAGGATACGGTCAAAGTGACAGGTGCTAGGAGCAATACTCCAAATTTGTCTAATCAAGGAACACCAGACTCTAACCACAGAGGGTGTGAAGCACAGGTTTGTTCATGTTTTTTTTTTTTTAAAACATTTCTGAAGAAATCTCTTTCAAGTCTTTCAGTAGATCAGCCCTGGGTTAGAACACACTTTCAACACAATACACACAAACACAGCGAGGCCTGTTGACTATTTCTCAGAAGCTAAGAATTGAAGCGGAGCGCCAGGATACTGTGGCTTTGCTACTTTTTAAATATTGTATATTTATTACATTTTTCTTCTTTATATACCTTTAGGTCTCCTGAGACACTTTTGATACCAAATATACTACATTGAGCTTAGATTTATGATTATTAGATCCTTGAACAAAATTTCTTTAAAGCAAGCTAAACCGAAGAAAACATGCCTAATTCTTCAAAATCACAAATATATTGAGTGGATTTAAAAGGAAATGGAACTTACTGGATCTCTCAATATCTGAACCCAAATAGGGAAAAGTAACTCTATTCATGTTTTTTTATACCCATGGTTAAACAGTTAATACACATACATACATACTGATATAGGATAAACATTACTCAATGCCCAGGGTTTATCAATTATTTAGCAACCTCTAAAGCACTATGGGTAATGGAGTCTAAACAGACAACCTGAGATATTTGTCCCCACCCACCATTTATTTTTGTCTTCCATTCAAGCAAGTAGCTACAGACTAAGTTAATTTCCCCAGAATCAACTCCCAAAGAACTGATCCGTAATTAAATGAAGTACATGTTGTATTTTGCAAATCATTACATTTGCAAAACAAGAAAAGAAGAAACCACACACATTACATTAGGACATAAAAACATCCAAATGGAAAAGGAACCCCTCACCGTTTTTGATTTCTCTTAAAATCTCACAAACCTTAACATGACTACTAAAAACCAAAGGGGTCAATTAATTATGGTTATAAGTTGCAAGGGGTCATTAAACTACTCGCAACGGTACACGCATGCCCTGCTAATCTAATTCCAGACCACCACTTTTTCCAGCTCAGCGTTTTTCCTGTATTGTTCAGGTTAGAGTGACGAACAACAGTGGATTAACATGAGTTAATAATTTATCAAGTTATTAAAACAAAACCTTAATGCTATTCCAAAACCTGAACATTTCAATCCCGATATCTACCAGGAGACTCTACACACCACTAAAGAGAATCCTTGAGGATAATCTAAGGAAGGCTCTAGAAGTTTTTCAGCACTCAGCCTAATCCCCATCTGCTGCATCCGTAGTATCTGATTATTTACCAGGGCCAGTGAATACAAGGCCTCTGACAATTATTACACAATCGTCTGATCACTTGATCATTGAGTTGGAAGCAATTATTAATCATCCCAAAATTAACTAGAGTAATGTTTGTTCATTTGAGTCTTGTTAAAAAAACATATTTGGAGGATAGCAATATGCAATTATTTTTCATTTATTATTCCCTTTTATGAAAACTGACCCATTCATTTGAATCTTACACACACTACTGAACTTAATGGGAAAACATTTCAGTATCTGCCCAAAGGTTTTATGTTGTTTTGAGTAAACTGTTTGTGTTTTATTTTAAAGACCAAAACCACCCTGCAAAACAATAAATAAATAAATAAATAAAATAAATACCTACAGATGCAGCAGAAAGATAACACTGAAAAAATATACTTTTAGCTGAGGATTGGTAGGTCAGCCCTTAAAACAACACTAAGCTGTATTTGTACCTTAATATTACAGTTTCAAAATAATTGTGGTTTTCCAATGAACTTTAATAGGCAGAACATTCTCTTTTGTAGATACTCCTGGCTTAGCACTGCAGAAACTACACCATGTACTCCTACACTACACTTCTGGAGGAGGGTACAAACCCCCCCTCGTCCCTCACGCTTGTTTTCAGAACACTGCTGCAGAAGTATATTACACTCTGCAACTGTAGGGGAAGGCCAGAAGCAAAAATACCAATTCTACCTAGTGTTCCTTTAACTGACCACCTAATTAGAGCTGAATGATTTGAGGGAAATAGGCCCTTTTGTTTTTTTCTGACCAATGTTGCAACTTTTATTTAAATCTCTCTCTCTCTCACACACACATATATATATATATATATATACACACACACACACACACACACACACGCGCACGGGTTGGACAATGAAACTGAAACTGCTGTCATTTTAGTGTGGGAGGTTTCATGGCTAAATTGGACCAGTCTGGTTCAATCTTCATTTACTGCACATTGCACCAGTAAGACAATGTGCATCCAGTGGTTCAAACATTGTATACTGAAGGCAGTGCCGTGTATCAGGACGACAATGCACCAATACACACAGCAAGACTGGTGAAAGATTGGTTTGATGAACATGAAAGTGAAGTTGAACATCTCCCATAGCCTGCACAGTCACCAGATCTAAATATTATTGAGCCACTTTGGGGTGTTTTGAAGGAGCGAGTCAGGAAACGTTTTCCTCCACCAGCATCACGTAGTGACCTGGCCACTATCCTGCAAGAAGAAAGGCTTAAAATCCCTCTGACCACTGTGCAGGATGTGTATATGTCATTCCCAAGATGAACTGACGCTGTATTGGCCGCAAAAGGAGGCCCTACACCATACTAATAAATTATTGTTGTCTAAAACCAGGCGTTTCAGATTCATTGTCCAAACCCTGTGTGTGTGTGTGTGTGTGTGTGTGTATATATATATATATATATATATATATATATATATATATATATATATATATATATATATATATATATATATATATATATATATATATAAATATATAAATAAGAGGTCCAGGTTCTGGTTTTATAACCGTGATGATCCAGTAGACCTGGATTTAACACCAAATGCCAGACAAGTCATGTACACACTGCAGTGTTCAGCTGTTTTTGATTGGTCTAACTCAGTTAATGCGTGTTTAGTGATTGTTCTTGATAACACAGGATAAAATTAAAACGGCAGCTCATTTGATTTTAAAAACAGAAGGGAAAAAAAGACTTATCAATTTATAATTCACCTCTAATTTTATCCTTGTAAATTAATTTAAAAAAACTATAATAAAAGCCCAATCCAAGAGATGTTATTACTCACAACAGCTCCTCATAATCCCTTCAACTATAACAAATGAGTCATTCATTCTAAAATAACTGACGTGGTGGGGCACATATGCTTTGATATATTTGTGAAAAGATGCAAAACGCTTCGCCACTTCGCATAAAGGAATAGCCGTCATATCGCTAAAATTCTAACCAACCATTTTCATCATTCCACATTTTAAATACATCACACCTTTAGACGCTATACAAAATATATAAATATACAAAAAGAAAAAAAAAAAAAAAAGCTACCAATTCTGTAATTATGAACAAGCACTGGCGTGCTGATTGGTTTCAACTATTGCTTCGCTCTAGAAACACAACACTGTAATGAGCAGTCTGGGTATGTTGTGTGAGCTAGTGCACAACTGTTTTGGCGAGTGTGGTGAAGTTATTCTGTGGTTAACTGTTGATTAGCCAAGTGGCGAGTTTGTCTACTATGAGCAGGAACTCAAAAACAGAGTCATATATTCTCATAATCCCAAACTAAAATGTGCTCTGGCCGCAGAGTAATATGAAGGGTTGCTTGTTAGTTCGGACAGTTTGGAGTTGTGTGTTTGTATTACATTTCTTTAACATTATTAGTTGAAAACAAGAAGCAGTGGGTAGTCTGAAACTTGGAACTGTGTAACAGTCATATTGGGATCAAACCTGCCAAGAGGTGAGAGCGGAGAGCACTGAAGAGAGGAAGGAGCCATTACCTCCCACCCTGCTCCTCTCTGTGTCCCTCTTAATCTCTCCATAGGTATTGGTTAGTAAGCTTCCCTTTTCTGGCCCCGGTGGCTCTAGTTCAACTCCCTTCACTCACTGAGTGGCCATTATAAGAAACTGGGAACCAAGAACTGAGGGTCAGTGCTTCCGGTGGGACCATCACGATGGGGGGGCGTTCTGGTTCTGGTATATGGATGCCTTCTCTTTCAGAAGGTCCAAACACAAATGGCAGCTCCAGCTCCCTGCAGGGCACACAGCAAACATGCAAGATGAAATTGTTATTAATTATGTGAACATAATTATGCTGGAACAGTGTGTCATTTTACAAAAATTCTAGTTGCCTTTTACACTGTACTAAAACTTAAAGACGAATGGACCAATAGACATAGTCCCAAAAAGACAAACAAAATCTTGCTTCCATTCAAAGGTAAAGGTTTTCACTTTCATTTTAAACCAGTAAGGAAAACATATACATTTTTTATAACGTATTATTTACAAATGATCTAAAGTTTAAACTGTACCTTCAGGCGGCTCAGACATGGGTGGGTTGAGGCAGTACATGTGATACCCTCTGTCACAGTCGTCACAGAACAGCAGCTGGTCCTGTGGAGAGCATCATGTAATTATTGTAAAACACTACATTACCTCTTAAAACATCTGAACTAAGAATCAGGATTAATATTTAAAACATTCCATTACCTCTCCACTCCTATAAACAGTGCTCAAACATGCCTCTTACAATTGCCTTCATATGCCCCCACTGTGGGCACCACTGACCTAAATGGACAGATCCTGAACACTGCATTTCTTCAGTTTTGAAGTGAGATCTGAAAGGTCACCTTCACTGAAAACATGCTGCACTGAATTTTTTCAGTCCATAAGCGCATACAGTGTCCTTCAGAATAAGAGCTATTACATCTATACAGTTGATTTTACTTGTTATTGGAAATAGTAAAATCCAATGGAATTGGAAAAAGTAAATTCAGTGCATTATTTTTTGTGTGTGGAGTGTGTGTGTCTGCAAGTATGAGAGGATCAAACTTACGTCATTCTCTGATGTGCCACACATGTTGCAGCATTTACACTCAATGCACTGCCAGCGATATGTCTTCACCGCGGCCATCATCACTGGAGTGAACTGTAGACATGAAGGATGGCCTGCAGAGGAGAAAGAGAGGGGAAAGGGGGACAGAAAGGCAGAAATAGTGAAGAAGCAGCAAGCTAAAAATCAGGAAACCGTGGCTGGAAAACTAATCTGCATATTGTAACCTCTGTGATAACGAAAGAAAAAAAGAAAGAGAAAAAATCCCAACAATAATACTTTTTTCATAAAGAACTTTTCATGCCAAAGTGCTTTACAGTGCTCATGTAAAGCAGCCAATAATAAAGCAGGAAATGATCCAAAGCAGTGTGCGTGTGTTTGTCTCATACCAGAGCGGCCACAATCGGAGCAGGACACCAGCTCTTCTGATTGACCGGTTTTCTGGTTCATGTTGGAATCTCCCAAACAGAAATCACAGTAGTTGTTGGGCAGGGCCAAACCATCTGGACCTTTTTTAGGGGCTGAGAACAAACAGAAACAACAAGAATTCAATTTCCAAAGTTAATATCATAAAATCATCATATCTTATGTTTTCATGACATGTAACTTGGCTGTTTGCTACAGAAAAAAAGACATCAGGATTCCAGGTAAAACCAAGAAGAGATTAAAGCAGTGTTTGAGGAAACTGCTAAAACCTACACGCATCTGAGAAACAGGTCTTCGCACTGGTATCTAACAAAAGGATTTTCAATGTTTAAAGTTTTCTTAAATGTTTGCTTCATGAGACAACATAAAAAACTAAAGAGTGCTTTAGTGTTAATGTAGACATCAGCACTAGAACAAAATCTTGTATCATTCAAATTTTTAATAGTTTAATATTAATGAGCTCCTCACTCTTTGGCTCTTCTGCTGGGGGTGGGGTCTGGGGTTGAAGCTCTGGCTCCTCCTTGTCCTCCCCCTCCTCCTCGGCTAAGTGAGAGTGAGCGTAATGATAGCTCAGTCCTGGGCGGTTCTTATAGCGTTTCCCACAGACTGCACACACACACACACACACAAAATTCGCTTCTGTTTACCATCTACTTCACCATCAAACAATTGCAATGCATTTGGCCAAAATGTTTCATCTTGCATCACACAAAGAACAGTGTCATCACACTCACACCCTCCCCCCAGAAATATAGTTTTTACACACAGTTACACACCTCTAAACCAACAACTAGTGTATCAAGTGTAAAGATGCTAAATATTTGTAGAAAGATTTCAGAGAAAATGCTTTAAAAAATAAATAAAATAAATGAACAAACACGATCCATGTGAACTGCACAACGTTAACTGCATTAGTTGTGCTTCCATTAGCCGCAACATTTGACTCCTGCCTGACTACACTCGGATAATAGTGAAATCATAAATGTGATTTCTCACTGAACGGCTTTAATGTGGTGCATAAAGCCTTCAGTCTTTCTTCTGTGCCTCAGGGTTGAAGGGAAACGAGTCACGAGGCTGAAGAGGGTCACACTGGAGACATCAAAAAGCCCACACACACTCAGATTCTCTTCTATTTAACCTCATTCTTCTCTAACGTGCAGTCACCAATATCTTTGAACCAAATGTGTTTCTCTGTGCTCACTTTCATTTACGTCTGCATTCTTGCACTTAACAGCAGCTATAATTATATCAGGTTTCATTTCAGAAGAGTATCGGAATGTGTCTCTATGATGTAAGGTACATTTCAGCAATTTTCCATGTTTCAATTTTACTTATACCTTAGAGCTTCAGATACTAATGCGCTATCGCTAGCAAGTGAAAATGTTGATAACAGAAATATTCAGAGCTCAAATGATAACTAAATGTAATACATTAAAACAATATAAGTAACAAGCTTTGTAGAACAAATGCCAATTTTTAAGTGAGTTTAATTTTTTTTTAAATAATAAATAAATAAATAAAAATTAAAATATCAAGCAACATACTAACAAAAGCACTCACATAGCTGGAGATTTACACAGAAACAAATAATGTAACAAATGACTTTTCCAGCTATTAATCCCATCCTGCACCCCACATTAACATATATAAACACACGATACACTCAAAACTTGTGTAGCTTAACCTATTTAATATTAAAGCGTTAAAAGGAGAGAATGCAAGGGTACGCCATTCATTCCTGAACCCACATTCACTCAGCCATCCAAACGGAACACACCTTATGGCAAACCAAAACAAAAGCAGAGGCACTATTTCACTCTATAAAGAGGAATGAAGAAGGGTTGAGATGAGAACGAGGGGCAGAGTGGGAAGACAAAATGAAGGGAGGAGGACTTCTAGCAGAATTACAAAGAAAGTGACAATGCTTAAGGCAGAGTAACAGGAAAGAGAGTGATGAAGGTGTGACAATAAAAGATAAAGATGGATTTCAGCAAAGCAGATAATGTGGAAATGAAAAGCTAGAGGGACACGGACTGCACGCATTAGGCAAGTTTAATCATCTTCCACTGGCTCACAATTCTCCTTGCACCATGCTGGTTAAACATTCAGAGTTAAACATTCCTTTAATCACAAGAACACACTACTCAACCAGTGATTAAGCTCAGGTCGCTTATTTAAAGGAGAGTGGCCAGCTCTGTGGATTACAGGTCTGTGGTTGGCAAACATTTAAATGTTTTTCACTTTGCTTCTTTAGTTGACATGTGTGTCTGATCGAATAAATGCCTCTATTTCACAAAAACGTATAAAACCGTCTGTGATCAGACACACAGCAGCATTCTCACCCTGTCTAAACAACCCTGTTCAGAACTGCCGCTTTCAGTGCCTGTTCTTTTAAATAATAATGAGCTACTCACTGTTCACCCCGACCTGAGCGCGGTGCATAGAAGAGTGAGGAGCAGAAGGAGTAGGCATACAGGTGTAAAGCTTGTTTTATTTTAAAGTGTGAAGGTTGATGTGTGCTAGATTCACAAGTCCCTTTTAATTATGATTTTGAAGCTTCTTTTAGATCAAACAGAAAAAATAAGCAATATCGCCCCCTAAACTTCATAGCATTTATTGCGATTCAATTTAAAGGGTTTCAGATTTTTTAAAATAATTATTTAAATTACTACATGAATAATAAGTGTATTATAAACCATTATAGAGCTCTTCTACATTTAAGACAACCAGAAAAATCCATGTTAAACATTTAGCTAGATCTAATCAGATCTAACACTGCAGCCCCAGTGTTAACGAAATGGCCTTAAACAGTCCTGAATAAAGAGCTGAACTGTTTACACACAGCAGCGAGGAGAGAGGAAGTGTGAGCATGTAGGCAGTTTGGAGGCGGTTCTGTGGGAACTGAGGCAGAGGTGGAGGCCCCAGAAGAAACTGAGGAACCAGTTCCGAAATTATGCTGACTCTGTTTCCTGCCTGAACGTGCCCACAGCTTCTAACGACATCAAACGGCTCACAGGCAGTGATTTCACTGCAGTTCAGAGACTGACTTAAAAGCATTAAGGAATTAAAAAGCACTCAGCGTTGTTTAGATCTTTAAAATGTATGGGTTTGTAGGTGCTCTCACACTTCAGTTCTTCACTTTCAATACCACAGAATGCATTAGTTTCAAACACTTTATAAAGCACTGGATTTAAGGAATAATAGCTTTTATGATGATAACTCAGTAACATGCCTCAGGTTTAAAGAGTTAACTATTTGCTTTTACAGATTTCAAACATCTACTGGGCCAGAGGGTTTGTTCTAGTTATTAGGTGAGCTACAGAAGTGTGAGTAAATAACGTACATTCACAAAATAAAAGGGGACAAAAATGAAAAAAGATAAGCAGAAGTAGTAACAAGCAATGAGCAGAGAATGGGGGAATGCAGAAAAAGGGAAAGAGGGAGAGAGCGAGAAATATACCTCGTTCAGAAGATTTTGAAATATGCTTTTGTTTGAAAGTGTCTGGAAGAGAGAAAGAGACAAAGAAAAAAGAGAAAGAGAGATAGAACAGACAGACTAAGACTGACACTAACAATCAGGAAATTAAGAGACAAATGATCAAGTAAAAAAGAAAAAAAAAAAAAGAAAAGAAAAGTTATTACAGTATCATGACACACTGAAGGAAGATGTAGAAGACAGAAAAAACATCCAGAAAAATAAATAAGTCACGTACAAAGCTTTTACATGTTACAGTGAGGGTAGACAAGAGAGCAGAGAATAGTATAGGCACAAAGATTTAAAACAGAATAAAACTGGCCTTAAATATCTGAGTTAAAGACCTGATCCAGGGTCAGCCCACTGCATTTTATCATTATACAGCAGTTCAATATATAGTGGTTTGAAGGGCTAGGATTGTAATATAACAATATCAAAGCCACTTAAAATAAAAACATTTTAGATTCATAAATTAATGTCAGCCACAATTTTAATGTTAGCATGATTTTATGCTCCTAAAGATTTAAACAGATTTACTGAATCTTTGGACTGCCACTTATCTAATAAACACTATAGCGGTATGATGGATCTTCCCAGAAATAGCAGTTGTGGCTTGGGTATTGCTGTGGTGCTGTAAAATATTAGGGGGGGAGAGAAAAGAAAAAAGGCGCACTCAAAAAAAAACAACAACCTAATATTAATGAAGGGTTATATACACAAAGGTATTTTATCAATACACAAATGTTTCTTTTAATTATTGTTTATACTACATAAACTAAATAATATCAACGTGCTAATTGAGCATGTTCTGATGTGTGGAATAAAGCACAGAGACAGACAGAAAAATGCAGATACAGACAGAATGGAGCCTACTACAAAAAAACAAACAAAAAAAAAAAAAACAAACAACAACAATCCTTGAATTTCTAGGTTTGCAGATTCGTTGAATGAGGGAAATCAGAATCCACCTCTTTAAAACAGAAATGTGATAATGACGAAAGGAACAGGACACCTCAGTCCCTGTAAAGACTTGTGAGGTAACAGCAACAGTAAAACATCCCATAATATTCTCAAGGTGTCCCATTTCTACTGCGGTTGACTCACTGTCACAGGCGTAAGGCTTGTCCCGATCCTCCAGAGCAGCAGCTGCTTCCAACTTCTTTCGAGCACTGCTTACTCCTCGCCCCTGCAGAGAGGAAGACCACCATCATGGCTCACACCAGCAGAAATCACATGACTTCTGGTCACTACATACTGCTGCGGAACCTCCAAGGTTACTCACAGACAGGACAAGGTCATTGATTTACAGCGACTGAGCTGCACAGCGGTGTTTGTTATAAAAACCTCTTGCTAAGATTGTACAACTGTTGTTTCAGTCCCTGGTGATATCTCAGCTGTCCAAGACTGAAATCCTTCAGAGCACAACTGGCCTGGCACAACTTTGGGTGGGTAGGAAGTACTGTCAAGCCTTTTTTTCCTTCTATTCATTTCACAAACAGGATTTTCATATATAAAGATTTTAAAACACTGCAATTTCTACTTTAAACTGCTGTTAGATCTTATTCTCACCTTCCCCTTCCCTTTGCCACGTCTCTTTGGGGTGTCCTCCTCATAGTCTTCATCGTCCAGGTCGTCCAGAAAGTCATCAGGTTCTAGAATTCTCTGCATATGCAGTCAAGACCGTATGAAATACGAATGTAAACAAATCAGCACCACAGAACAGCAGCTGAGTTTTATTTCACCCCCAAAACATTTGAGATTTTATTCCCAATTTTGAAATGTTGAATCTTCCTGATATTAATTACATGTCATGTTCTCACATGTTATACAACACCACTCCTGGTGTGTGTACTGACTGCCTCTAGCGCAGTAGTTTGTGTGAGTGTTACCTTCCTGACTCGGGTGGCTGGGTTGAGGCCCCCTGTGGAGTACTCCGAGTGCGTTTCATCGTCTGTGGGGCGGATGTCCAGGGCTGATCTTTTATCCAGGGGTTCTCCTCTCAGCAGAGCCTCTAGACTGCTGCCATCACTGGAGGTCAGAATGTCCTTCTTCAGCCCCAGTTCCAGTTCTACAACAACATTAACACACACTCTGGCTGAAATCAGGTCTTTCTTCAGGCTTAGATTCAAGTTAAACGCCACACTGTATGACATACTTCAAACAACGAACAAAACAGACAATGATGTACAGTCGTGCTTCACATGTGAGCCTGACGTCCCTGCAAATAACAGCATGTCCTAAATCACATCATCAAGTCTATTTGAGATCACTTCACCAGTCTGAGTAAAGTCTGTGTTGATTTACACACGTGCTTTGGTGCTAACTGAGGAATCTGTAAAGAGTGTTAACACGAACATACAAGTACCTGTCTTTAAAGTGGGGAAAGCCAGTCGAGGGTCTTCAGGAGGATGGGCTCTCCTCTTCTTTCTCCATCGACGAGCTGGATAAGTGTACAACTGCCCCGGGGCCACACCTCCACACCAAACAGAAAGGGGATTACAGATCAGGCTTTTCTGAGAGTGTCAGTTTCTCAAAATCAGATTAGACCTAGTCCATTCTGCTCAGAAGATTCTCTTTTCAGTTTAACATTCACAGTCCAGAATTACATCGTTTTCAGAAATCACATTTACAAATGCAAACCTTAATAAAGACCTGGATGTGGTTTGAACAGGGATTGGGGGTCATCTAGACTATGTGAACTTTTTGCTAAACCCTTTCATTAACCCCTGTCTAGGAAAGCAGTTAGGGGCAGGAGTGTGTGTGTTTGTGTGTGTGGGTGTAGGAGAGATACCTGGCCCTCTGTGCCTCTTCTCCATCCAGATATAGCAGTTGCTCTGGGCAACGCCTGTCTGCGAGTCCAGGAAGGGCATCCTTACACTCCTCTCTGCACACAGACGGGCGTTATAGTTATGGCACTGCTCCATAGCATCTCTGTAATACTGCTCCCCCAGCCTGGAAAACACACACACAGTTATTACTACATCAGTTATTGGTGAAAAGAATTGACCATTTGCATTCCTAACCGTGAAATATTGTGCCTTCAAGTGTCAACAAAGCAAATCGTACACAAAGCAGTTTCAATCATTCGCTGTAAATCAGCTTAACTCTGACTGGCTTTGAACCCCCTCTGTGTGTGTGTGTGTGTGTGTGTGTGTGTTGTATACGCAACAATACAGGGCTTTAACTATCCGCTTTTGTCTGCGTGCAGCAGATCAGCGGCTGGAAGGCAAAGCAGCATCCAGCAGAGTCATTGTGGCTGTCAGACAGCGGGAGGCGTCACTCAGTTGCTGCGCAACAGCAGAGACCATGAGAGAGACCACCAAGACCCAGAGCATAGACCCACAGACAGACCACTGAAACTCACAAACTGCCAAGGCCCAGACAGGGACCAGCAAGACCCAGAGCAACTGCCAAGATCCAGAGAGACAACCGAAATCCAGGGATGAACCACTGAGGCTCAGAGCAAAGGCAGAAACCCAGAGTAAATGCAGAGACCCTGAGATGGACCACAGACATGCACAGCAATGACTCAGTCCCAGAGGATAACCACCAAGACCCCGAGACATCACTGTGTAACTTTGACCTTGTTGAACTTCCACTTTCAAGATCAGAACTCCTTCATCCCTTATTCACAACGTGCTCATAAAAGATAAGACCACTTTCTCCATGGCATCAATAAAGTGAGAGAGAAGCTGGATGTGTCACTGAGATTCTATCTTTCCCCTAAACAACACTAAAGTGGTCAGAGCAATAAAAGCCTCTGCAGATGAATAAATGGTTAATATTTTTAAAGTTGGGAGATAAGAAGTGATTACACACTTTGTGAACACAGAGGAATAAACCACTTCCTGATTCAGCTTTCTCTCACTTCTCCAGAACAATCTGGAATTGAGAGGAAACACCCCAAAAAATCAAGCCCATAGAAGAGGTTACGTGTGTCTTTACGGCTTCTCTCCAGGCCACACTTTTCTCAACAACTGTTGTCTAAGTAAACAGAAGAGAAACACAATGGAGTTCAAAGAAAACAGGCAGCTTCATCGGGGCATGTCACGGATCAGATTTAATGTCTGTCTTAACAGGGAACTTCTGTTCAAAACCTTCTGCAACACTGCTGTAGGGGAAAAACATACTTGCTGATAATTAGTCGTTTGCATCATGGCTAGCTCGTGTATCCTGCATCCGTTTGTTGCATAGGTTGTGCACATCCTCAGAAAAGAAATGCTACGCATATGCAAAGTGCAGTACATGCGTAAACAGTACATGCAGTGCAGGCGATCAACAGCACCACAATGGTGGAAAGTTTTGAAGAAGGCTGTGTTAAAGTCAAATCTGCAATTATCCATGTCTATTTCTGTTCTCTGAGCCTCAAGTTACAAGCGTAGCACAAAGGCAAGTATGTGAACATTTACGTTCACGGCGCAGACAGTTGTCTATGCGAGCCCATGGCAAAACAGCAAGTATGTATCTACCCAAAGACAACATCACAGGCTTCACACAAAGTATCTGCAAGGCATTTCATGAAGAAAACTCACTGAGAGGTATTTTAATTATAGGCTTTTTCTCAGTATGTGTTCCTACCCTCTTCCATTAGTTACATAGTGCAGTTTCTGCACTGCTGAACCCCTGGGTAGCAACCAGAGGCCATAATGTCCTACAGCTCAGTGAAGCCTCAGAATTATTTTGAAGCTTTTATTTTTTGGGTAAAATTACCTAGTGTTCCATTAAGACAAGGCCATTCTTTCTCATCTTGCTATTGAAAATCAGCCATCTGGTTCACATCACTACCAATGGAAGAAACATTTTCCTGGTTGCGTTTAGCAAGTCCTCTCTGTCCTTCAAGGGGGCCATTTACAAGTGGCCTTGCTGTTTTTTTACATGCTCCATTTGTTTTGCAAGCTGCTTCTTAGAGGAAGTGCATTCCTCTCCAGTCCACACAACACCAATATATTCATGTCTTTCATTCTGAGGACATCTCAGGGGTCTCAAACTAGGCAGGATTTCTCAGTTTAGCCAGACATATTAAACCTCAATTCATAATAATATACAGACTGAGAGACCTCCCTCTTTGACAATCATCACATGTGTTTAAGTTATCTGGCTCAATAAGAAGTTATGCTTTGTGGAACAAACCTCTTGTCCCCAAAACGCTCTTCACAACAAACTCCTCCAGTGACAACAACTCCACATGATTAAAAAACACTGAACTGATTTAGAGAAACATCATGGACAAAAGTTAGAAGGCTATTCTTATGAACGAACACAAAACACGAGGTTGACGTTAGCTTCCTACTCGAATGTTCTACTCCACCTTAAATGAAGCATTAGATGTTGTAGGGTTTAAGGTGGAAGGGGAAATTAGACAATGCAGCTTGTTTTCACACTGCGAGTTGGCGTTCACTGAAAACAGATGCCAAGAGGGCTTAATTATCTTGTTCTGGAAAGACACAGCCATTTTTATCTACAGTTTTGTCTTAGTAACAGTCTAGAAGAAGTAGAGAAAGGACAGCATACTCAATAACAAAAGCAGAGAACTGTGGAAACGTTAACTCTATGACAACTACTGTCACTCAAACTCCTTAAATAAAGGATTAAAGTGTTAAAATACATGATAAATATACATTGTGTACATTTAGAATACAAATATCCAAGCTATATGAACGCGAAGTTGAAGTTGGTTTCCTATTCGCAATGTTCTACTTGAAATTTTCCCCTCCACCTTAAATGTAGTAGTAGTGACATTCTGGCGCCTCAGTCGCCAGAATATAACTGCCGCACCATTTAAGGTGGAACGGAAATTTCGAGTAAGGAGCTGAACTTCATCGTCACGGACGAAGCTCCGAAACTAACTAAACCCATGGCCTCATTGCGGTCTGTTAAAACCAACAATCGTTAATTCGTTTAACCCGTAAATCAGTTCATCCTCGGTTTCGTTTTTAAGCGCGGAAACAGCGCAAAGACTGGTTTGTACTCACAGTTTAACAACATTCTCCACCACCGCAGCCATCTTGCCCTCGCCTACGCTCCACTGGAGTGGGAGGAGCCGGAAAGAGCGAGAGGGTTCCGGTAACTATGGAAATCAAATACTGGTTCCGCGCGCTAATTAGCATAACAGCCAGGGTGGTGATGAAGGTGATATTGCTGGTGGTTGTTATGGCGATGGTAGAGATATTGGTGGTGATGGTGGTGATGATAATAGAAATGATGCTCATGATGGTGATGATACTAGGGGTGATAGTGATGATGCTGGTTGTGATGGTGGCGATAGTGTTTGTGGTATTGGAGATCATAAGAGAAGAGAAGAGAAGAGAAGAGAGGAGAAGAGAGGAGAAGAGAAGCTAATCCTTTATTTGAAATTCAAAATAATATGGTGGTAGTGATTATGGTGATGGTAATAACGATGATGCTCATTGTGGTTGTCATGGTGATGGTGGAGATGATGGTTGTGATAATAATAGTGATGCTCGTGACAATGGTGATGATGATGTTGGTGGTGGTGATGATGCTGATGGTGATGGTGGAGGTGATGGTTGTTATCATGGTGATGGTGCTGGTGGTAGTAGTGATAATAATGTGTGCTGGTGGTGATGATGATGTTGGTGAAGTTGATGACGGTGGTGATGTTGATGGTGGTAGTGAAGATGATGATGATGGTAGTGAGGGTGGTGTTGGTGATGATGCTGATGGTGGTGATGGTACTGATGGTGGTGGTGAGGGTTGTGATGATAATGATGGTGCTGGTGGTAATGGAGATGGTGAGGGTGAGGATGGTGCTGATGATGGTTATGGGGTTGATGATGATAGCAACTATGGTGATGGTGCTGGTGGGTATGGTGATGATGGTGATGATGATAGTGACAATGGTGATGGAGCTGATGGGGATGGTGAGGATGGTGGTACTGATGATAGTGATGATGATGGTGATGGTAATGGTGCTCGTGAGATGGTGTTAGTTTTGGAATTAAATACTCTAAAGAACACAGTTCCAATTTTCCACAGTCCCATCCATCCATCCATCCATCTATCTGTTTTTATTGGGCTAGTTAAAGTGCACCGCTGCAGATTGACCACATGGTGGCACTGTAAGCGCGTTGAAGCAATATGACCTAGCCCTCCTGAGTTTTTCACACACACACACACCTCATTCTCAGTGGAACATGGAAGCATATGGATTTAGGTGCCATACTAAAAGGTACCCCAGCTGTGGATGCAGAGGGAAGAGACATTTCCTTCAATCCTTCAATCTGCATTTCCTTCAATCTATTCTCCTGTCAGTTGAGAAGATAGAACCGGCAACCTTCTGATCCCAAGCCCACTTTAGTAAGCCTTAGGTCACGGTTGCCCCACAGGGTTGGTTCTGTGAGTGCAGCTGTGTGTAATGAATTTGTGCTAGATCAGAGACTGGTCCACTGCTGACAGTGCTCTGATAAAGCCCCCTGAGCACACTGGGTTTAATTTTTTATTTATTTATTTTTTTTGCCCAAGTTGTTTTTGCACTGAAAGGGGGAATAATTAAACAGCCATGGTGTAGTCTTCAGAATAAAGACCCACCCTTGCATTCGAGCTCAAACTTCCTCTAAATCCCTCCATCCGCACTTTCTTCCGCAGCTTTCTTTTTCTCCTCTCTCCGTTTTTCAACATCCTCTTCAACAGCAACAGGTTGAGACTAGTGCCCACACACAGAGCTGAGCTTTCATCTCCCTCTCGTTCTCTCTCTCTCTCTCTCTCTCTCTCTCATTCCCTCCTGCCAGAACATGGATAAACAAGAGCGAGCAAGTAAAATCTCTTTCTCTTCTTTTTCTTTCATTCTTTCTTTGCCTCGTCCTTTCTTCCCTTCTTTCTTATACTCTCTCTCTCTCTCTCTCTCTCTCTGTGTGTGTGTGTGTATGTTAAACAGTGTTTAAATATTGTAACTGTTACAACTGACTGTGACTATGGTGTTATAACTCCCTGTATGTGAGTGTGTTGTGTGATGCATTCTGTTCCTCACGCTGAGGCTGAATAAACTCCTTCACAGTTCCATTACCTCCAAACAATCCCCCGATTAGCCACACAGCACCATCTGAGCTTTGTGGGGATGCTGGAGGAGGCTGAGCAGCTAATGGACTCTGGGCCATTCTCCAGACACTTCTCATGTTCAAAATGCAAATGTGTGTGTCTTTACGCCACTGAGTCTGACAGTCGGCAGCTGAGCTGCTCCTCTGGGCCTGAGCTCAGCAGAGTAGTTTATCATCTCTAAATTCTTCTAGACTTTTCGCACAACTCCAATGATCAGGACCCCCACAGATCTGGTATGACGTGGGTGTTGGATCAGTCTCAGTGCTGCAGTAACACTGATGTGGTGGTTGTGTGTTAGCATGAGTTGTGATGGTACGAGTGGATCAGACACAGCAGTGCCCCCTGGAGTTTTTAAACCCTGTGTCCACTCACTGTTAACACTGTTAGATACTCCTACCTCGTTGTTCCACCTTGTGGATGTAAAGTCAGAGACAGTAGGTCATCTGTTGCTGCACAGTTTGTGCTGGACGTCCTCTAGTCCTTTATCAGTGACACAGGACCCTGTCAGATGGATGTTTTTGGATGGTGGACTCTCTCTTAAGTTTAAAAACGTAAGCAGCACTGCTGTGTCTGATCCACTTATACCAGCACAATACACATTAACACACCACCACGTCAGTGTCACTGCAGCGTTGAGGAGTTGAGGATTCCTGAGGAATGTGTTGAGCCTGATTTTGCTCCATTGTGTTTGAAGGAGCTGCTGTGGAGACGCCAGGATAAAGTTACGCAACAACTCTGATCATAACAGAGCTGGAACATGGATAAACAAGAGCGGGAAAGTAAATCTCTCTCTCTCTCTCTCTCTCTCTCCCTCTCTTTAAGGGCTGTGCTTCCTGTTTATCCTGTTTCTGAAGAACATAAAATGCCAACTATATAGAATTATCTTGAGTTTTTTCCCTTTTATTCTTTTCCTCATTTATCTCATTCTTCTTTCTCTCTCAGTCCTCCTCCCTCCCTCTTTTTCTGCCTTGATCTGCCTTAAGGTTCCTTCTCTGTTCTTCAGCCTAAAGGGTCTCCTCCCTCTTTATCTAAGTGACATACACCCCCCCCCACCCCCACCCCCTCCTCACTCTCTCTTTCTTTCTTTCTCTCTCTCTCTCTCTCTCTCTCGCTGGTGTTCCCATGGTGCTGGGGGTCAGGGTCGAGGCTGCTGCTCTCTGTGTTAATAAAGACAGTTGGACACATTCCCAGGCTTGGGAAACACACACACAACTTTCTCTCTTGCTCAAACACACACACACAAACAAACATCCTGAAAAAGCTAAGACTGAGTCTGAAATAAGCAGAAAGGTGAAACACTGCTAAGTTGTTTAGTTCAGATTTATTTAATTAAATCACAGGCCACAGACCAAAATTACAGATTCTAATTAGAATGGGGCCGTATTGTCCTTTTCTACACAGTCCTCGGGTCTTCGTGAATGTTCTGTAACACTAAATGTTAGTTACAACTATTAATTGTTCAGAGATGTGTAATAATAATAATGCGATCATTTATGAATGTACTTTCACTGCACCAAAGAAAGAACGACAGAGCAGTTATTTCAGGAAACAAACATTTATTCATCATTTATAACAGCTCTAGATCTCATTATTTACAGCAAGTGCAGACATCATCAGGTCAGGAATGATCAGGGCTCATTCACTCAGCAGCAGCAGTGAGAGCAGAGGCCTTTAAAACCAACATCAATGTCCGTCTTCAGCAGAGGAAAACAGAGACAGGACGTGATCAAGTCATTAACAGGGCATTAACCGGTCACTTAGCGAAGGTCACATTCACTGTGTTGAAGATGTAAGCCTGTCCTGCAGTGACAGTAGTTCATGTCTGTATCTGTCCTTGGGTAGGAATTAACTGGCTCCTCTCTCAGTCAGAAGGATGCACTTTTAAGGTCTGGTTTTCTGAGAAACATTCTGTTAGGAATGTGTCTGCAATTCTGAGAATGAATCTGTGAAGAAATAAGCCCAGAATATTAATGTGTTGTGTACAGTTTCTCTTTTTAAAATGGATTTCACACATTTAAAAGAAACACAAACAGGTCATAGTCATGACCCGCATCATGTGAATGATTAAAGAAAAGGAAAGCAACAAAAAAGTAGTGTGAAGCTACGCTATGTGTACCAAAGTTTATAGACACCACTTTAATCCAAGGATTCAGCTACTTTAAACGGCACTTACTGTTGACGCCCGCTGAATTATGCATGCGCTGCTTGTACAAGCTCTTCAGAATAGCATCAAACCAAACAGGACACTCCAAACAGAGCATGTGCACATGAGCCTAGGTTCACCGTGATCAGTGTCAAGGTAGAAAGCCCCCCAGTATTGGCCTCTGGAGAAGTGGAACTGTATTCTCTGGAGTGACTGATCTCCATCAAATCCTCACATCCCAGAAGAGCAAAGACAGTCACCACATATAAGGACAGGACAAACTCCCAATTGATACCACTGTATGAGCGGGTGTCCACAAACTTTTGGCCACACACTGTATGTAAAAAAAAAAAAAAAAAAAAAAAAAAGTCACCCATCCAACGGCAGCTGTGTTGGCTTTGGGGGTCTTCACCTTCACCAGTCCCTGAACCAGCTTTTGTGGAGTTATGAAAACAAAGCCTTGGTAACTGTGTCCATGGTAAGACACACACACACACACACAATGCACAATTGCTATCACAGCAGCTTTTATCCCCCAGTGTCCCCTCCATAGCAGAGGATATCTAATCACATTTTCCCTTCACAGTGTGTGTGTGTGTGGATTCGCCAAACTAGTCCAGGCTGGGGCTAAAGTACATTAGGACTGAAAGCAGAAAAGAGATGATGTTGGTATAAAAGACAATGGATTCATACAGATCAGTGTAACGAGTAGAGTGTGTTATGTGTGTGTGTGTGTGTATTTTTGGGGGGCGGTTCTGTTTGTGCTACCACAGATCCATCCTGTGGGACTCTGAGGAATTCTGAAACTTGAATGGAGGAAACTTTAGCCTTGTCAATGAGGTGGATTTGCTCAGTTGGTAAAACAGTGGTCCCCCATGTCTAGCAAAGATCAGTATCCGACCTCTGGCAAGCAGATGGTGGTCTGTCATCATTGCATTTTTGAGTCCAGCATGGGTGTGAGGTGTCCTCTCTCTTAAAAGCAAGGCCTCCCTGCTCCTCCAAGTCTGAATTTTCCTCATCAGAACCTCCCCTTTTACATTTCAGAGATCCTTGGAGTCTTTGGGCTGGATGTGTAGCTCAGGCACATTTTTATGTTTATTTTCTACTTCATGGAAACAAGGTGCACATCCTTTACGCTGTGTGATGAACCAATACAAATACTCCAAAATTAGTCCAAATTCAATTTAGATTTAAAATTAAACTGCTAATCATTAACCTGCATTAAACTTTAATGATCTATATAACTATTTGTGGATTTTGAAGCTTTTTCTGAACCAGATCTTTAACATGTTGCTTTAAAACTAACAGTTAGCACTCAATTCACTCAGTATTAGCAAGGTTAGCATTTTAGCACTAGCTAAATCAATCCAGACTGGTAGTTCCTTATTCAGTGTTTAGGGGCAAAACAAGAGCACTTTGAATACTACATAATTCAGATTAGCACATAAGCATTTTCAGAGTGTTTCTCTAGAAATATTGTTGTACGCTCAGCACTCAGCACACAATTTTGTTTGCACAGGACATGAGGGTAGGGATATTTCAACAAATCCATTATCTTTTCACTTCGAAAAATATTCCTGATGTGGGCACAATGCCTACAGAAATACACAGGACTGAAAATAATAAAGCACCACCATGTTCAGGACAATTGAAAATTCATATTCAATACATAATACACACCAATAAATGTCTGATGTGGGACAAAATGTGCCTAGAACTAGGAGGACTGTAAGGGTGTGGCGAAGGTGACCTGGGGCTTCACTGTGTGACAGATTCCACAGACTTTCCAAAACAATGTAGCTAAGAACCTCAGGTAGGAACCTCGGTTTTTGAGAAAGAACAGTCGATAATGTGCACCCTAGGGCCTTTTCAGTGCTATGTGAGCAGTATATGTTTGACTGAGCTGGTAAATATATGGTTAAAGATTAGCGCTAGGGCACTAGCAGTGAAGGCGGCATCTCTAATGACACGATCAGTCCTGAGGCACTTGCAAAAAGGAGCCGTCCTTTCTGCTTTACAACCTCCAGAGTTTAATCGACGACATCACTGTCCGTTCACCTTCGCGGTCAGTTAATAAGGCAATGATCAACCCTCCTTTCTGTTAAATTACATCCAGCATCTCATGACTTTAGCCTGTTTACCCTGGTTGCCGGAAAAGTCTTTCAGATCCGTGTGGATTTAAACACCCGGGGGCGGTAACACGAAGCCTGACCGGCGAGAAACCAAACCCCCGTCCAAAAACAGAAACAACTGCAGTGATCTCAGCACAAAGAAGTATCAACCGTCAGGACCTCGGGGGGAGGGCAGAGACGTCCAGCAACTTGGTTCCAAGTCATTTAAAGTTTCCACTGAGGAGGAAGACACCGTTGGTTTAATTTTCTCTCTTTTTGTCCTCGTTGGGCATGATGAAAGCTTCTCTGGTGAAGTTAAAAAAAGGTAGTCTCAGATCACAGGCAGGGGGCACATATTTCCCCCTTTACACAAACTGGCGCACCACCAAAGTGATGTCATTACATCACAGAAAGAGAGAGAGAGAGAGGGCCATTTTGCTTTATTCTCCTGGAGTTAATCTCTGAACTAGAACTGATCCAGGCTGGGTAAATACACACAGCAGGTCTAAAACAGCAGGCCAAGCCAAGCTGAAAATGGCTGTTTCACCTTTAAAGCAACACTAGGTTAAAATTAAAATGAAAGCTGCTAACTTTGAGGCTCCACTGAGCCGTAGCAGGGAGAATAGAGCCTCTGTCCCTACTCCTGGGCTCAGCACTGCAGAGACTGCATTATATAACTTATGAAGGAGGGTAGGATGACACCCACTTTCTCCCCCTGCTCCTTGATTTCAGGAGAGTGCTGTAAATGTGAATTATTCTTCACCTTTAGGGGGAGCCCGGGAGCAAAATACCAAATCTTACCTAGTGTTGCTTTAAAAGAGTGTGTCCAGGTGGTGATGCTGCTGTAGGATGTGGCTGTTTTGTGATTGATTTAGTCCAATACAGTTTGAGTTTGTTGGATAATGTGGATGTCTTAATTCCTCCAAACACACACACACACAGTCAATAGTAATTACTCACATACATATCTGTGCAGTTTACTGGGTGAGTGTTTTTGTGTTTATTCACAGGTGTGAGTTCATATGTGAGTGACTGGGTGAGTGTGTGATGCCTTGTGATGGACTGGAGCCCCCTCCAGTGTGTGTTCCTGCCTTGCACCCAGTGATTCTGGATAGACTCAGGACCAACCTCGACCCTGATCAGGATGAAGTGGTTACAGAAGATGAATGAATGAATGAAGGGACTAGTCCCACCAGGATTAGCATTGCAGAGAAATGAAATAATACAATGAATAAAGCAACCTCAATGTGCTCTTATTCCAGAGTAAAATCTAAACACTTGTTTGAGATTAATTTATTAAACAATGATCTATTGAATTCAATATTATATTGATTTCATTGTACGTCCAGGTTTTTCAATTCTGGGACATTTCTCCACTGAATGGGATGAAACGTAAGTGGACGACAGCACTCTCAATGACAACACAGTGCAGAAACCGACAGGTTAGTGTTCAAAGCAGCACCCGACTCATCCAACAGGAGTTGAGACACGTGAAAAGGTCTAATATGTGGAATATGCAGCAGAGCTTCATCCCTCTCTCCTCTCTCAGGTGTTTTCTCTTCATCGACTCTCCTCTGATCATCCACTCTTTGTGTCAATCCTCAGGAAGGACACTCTGAGACCTTCTCTCCTAGCTCCAGAGAAAGGAAAATAAAAATATCACATGTCTCACATGTTCCTCTTTATTTCCAGAGGGTGTCCAGACCGTAAGGGTACAGCACTTCTGTGATCCAGCAGTTCAAAAAGAACACAGGTTTGAGGATGTGTTTCTGAGTCCTGACTCTGAGGGTCCTCTGCCCATCGTGGGGGGAGCTGTGGAGAAACTTCAGTGCTGTTTAATAGATAGGAAATTCTTACCCTAATATTTAGCCAACGTTCATATAGTTATGATGCTAGTTACACAAAAATAACATGGACTTCTCTGTAGTTCATGGCCCCCTCCATTCAGAAACAGTTCCTCTACACCTCCACTATTGCTGTGACCCCCAACAATTACAAGAATGTTTCTAAAGGAGAGTTCATTTATAAAAGAAATACAGTTCAGCGTTCCTCTCGTTCCCTCTCAGGTGAAGATCTCTTGTCGACCACTGGCAGTGAATCCTCCATTCATTCCTCCTCCGTTCCTCTGTCCATCCATTATCTCCAGCACGTCCTCCAGGATGGATGGCCCCAAGTCCAGATGCAAAGAGAGAAGTGACCCTGCGTGAGAGAGATAAGAATGCTCCTCCTCCTTCTCTTCCCCTCCTTCCTCTCTCCCTCGTTTCTCCTCTGGCTTGGCGTCCGAGCGAGGTTTGGAGTTGGGAGACGCAGGGAGGGACGCGTGGGGTGACTCAAGGTGCAGCCTGGGAGGTTTTGGAGGCGGGGCGAGAGACGCAGATGTTGTTGTCAATGCTGCTGTCGATGCCGTTGTCCCAGAAGTTGTCATTACGGTACGCGACGCGGTTGCCGTGGTAACCGTTGCCGCAGGGGTCTGGGCTGGCAGAGTGAGCGCCTGCACCGCTCCGATCACAGGGAGCGACAGCGCATTCTTCAGCAGAGGAGAGCTCTCACTGACCGGCTGGTGACCGGCGCTCACGCTGGCCGTGCGGCTGAACTGGAAGGCCCCCTGGTGGCCGTGCTGCCCGGGGAGCAGGTGGAACTTTCCCTGAAGGAAGGAGAGGTCGCCGAAGAGGTCGTCAGCCCCGCCCCCGCTGCCGATGTGGATGGTGTGGCGGAAGTCTCCGAGCGGAGGGCTGATCATGTCGGACGACAGCAGGTCCCTCAGCTTCTCCTTCTTCCCTTTACGACTCCGCCGCTTCAGGTAGATCGGAGCCTTTGCCGACATCTCGGACACCTGCCGACGTCCCGAGCAACACAGGGACAACTCCCACAACAGCGTGGACACGAGGGAGAGTCAGAAATACAGAGAGAAGGGAACTAGGAGAAGAGAAGGAAGAAGTAAAGAGAAGGGAGCTGCAGAAAGAAGAAGAGAAAAGGACAGAAATATGGAGAAGATGCAAACGGGGAGGAGATGAGAAAAGATGCAAAGAACAGAAGAGAGGGGGAAACAGAGAGAAGAAAAATGATGACTGGAAAAAGTAAAGAACAGATGGATGAAAGAGTCCAGCTGTATATGCGCTAAAGCTGACGGCTCTAGTTCAGTGGTAGTATGGAGAATTCCTAGAATTCTGACTTAAAAGCAGCGCTGACGTTATTCCCATAAGACAGAATTCCCACCAAGACTTCTTAGTTACTCCATTTTACCTAGAAACAGAGACACAGAGGGAGAGACATTAGCATGTATACACTAATGGACCACAAACACACTCTAAAATAAAATATTCCTCATGGAGACGTTAGATTTTTTAGCGTCCATGCGTCCAAGCAGGACTTCCCTCGGAAAACTCTTCTTCTTAGAACCCCTGTTTATTTGTATCCCCAAATCCGTTCCATTATTTACGCCTCAAACCGAGGAGTCGAATCTTTAAAAGAGTAATCAGGCATTGGGGAAAGAGGCCAGCGTTCAGGCCCAGGCTTATGTAACGGAGGATCCTTTAAGGCACATTTCATTCCCTTTTCCACAAACAAGCTCCCACTCGCACCAGCGCAGCCGGAAAAAAGATAAAGATGGGGTTTAATAAGCTGAGGACAAGAGAAATAAATCAGTCATGAGGAGCTGTGGGCTTTCTCAGTAATCAGTGTTTGTTAATGTTGGCAGAGAGGTTTTGGAGAAAGGTCCGGGTGTGTGTCATGTCCTCATGGCAGATGAGATCTGAGGACTGGACTGAACTGGAATGAACCTCAGAGGAAGGCAGGGGTGCAGTTAACAACTATTTCTACAACCGATGACTGTACGTATAACCGGATAAAGGCATAGGCTGAACCACTGTTATGGGGTGGGGCTGTGTGTGTGTGTGGGGGGAGTGGGGGTGACAGTCGATCCTGCTGAAAGTCTGAAACAATTCACAAAAACGGATGTTTGAATGTTTAACGGATCATTATCTGATGTTTACTTGGTTGAAGGTAAAGAATGTGGACTAGACGTGACTTGTTTAAGAGTACATGAATCTGAAGTTGTGTTAGTGTTTGAGGCACTTTCTGCGCATCATTTGAAGAGAAGAAACGTCAGTTGAAATGCTTTTCAAATTGTTGAGATACTCAGTTTAATGTTGGATATGAAAACAAATGTAAATAACTACATAGAAGAACACAATTCCTTTGTGTGTGTGTGTGTGTGCCTATATGTTTTGATACACTTCTGGGGACCGGATCATATTTGGGAGCATCCTGAGTGAGCATGGAAAATCAATATTGAGAATAGTCTCATTGTGTACACTGAAGTTCACAAGCTCATCAAAACCAACGTGCCGGTGTGTTGGATTACGGTTGCACTTTTTGCAGGATGTTGTAAGTCAGGTTGTGTCCTTGTGAATGTGTGTGTGTGTTAAAGGGGAACAAGTATGACTTACATTCCTCCAGCATTAAGTCACTCATTTCCAGTTACATCAACCATGACAGTACTGTGTTAGTGAGCATGCACACACATGGGAACACTGAGGTTCTCTTTACTGTCACTGACAGCTCATGACTGTCAATGACTGACTTTAAATGCTACTGTAGGTATCTTCTCTCTCATGCACACACACACACACACAAATAAACACACAGCCAAAACAATTCCAGAGAAAGAAAGTGTGTGTTTCCTTTGTGGAACAGTAACATAAGCCTTTTATAAGTAGCACAACAGTAGTGTCAGTCACACACATGGCTGAGGTGAATGTGCTGCTGCAGCCAAAATCCTGCTGAGGAAACACACACACATACACACACACACACACACACACACACACAGGAAGAAGGAAAGCTCAGCTTCATCCATATTTAAAGAGACACACAGGCAGCAAGATTTTCTGGAGGTGGAGTTTGATGAAGTATTTTGTGTGTGTGTGTGTGTGTGATGTAGATACATAGTAATTAGCTCTAACTGCCTAAATGTGGTCTAACTGTTGTTGTAGCAGTGTGTGTGTGTGTGTGTTTGCTGATAGATGCCTTTCTACAATTGTACATAACCAAACGTGTGAGAGAGAGAGAGAGAGAGCGAGAGCGAGGGCGAGAGAGAGAGAATGACATTGAGAGAGAGGCTGCAGTGTGCTGACTCACTGAACTGAGAAGATAATGGACAACGGAAAAACGGTGGAATAAAACCCAAGAAATAATGAATGAAGGAAAGGGAAACAATGGCGTCCTCATCAGGGACGACTGCAGACTCACCAGCACAGTTTGTGCTTTCTGTAAAAACTTTTATTAACAAATTAACTTTCCAAACCGTCCTGTCCTTCAGCACACAATGACGTGCTCTATGGCTTTGTCCCTTTTGTAACCAGTGAATAATAAAGAGGAATGTCAGTGTGTGTGTGTGTGTGTGTGTGTGTGTGTGTGTGTGTCGAGGTTAGACTCCATTCTAGTCTCCAATGTAGAACTTGTATTACCAGAGGTTTCACACGCCACAGGACGTGAGATAATATCTGATCAGTTTCAGTGTGTTCACTGAATACTTTAGAACAAAAATCCACAGCTGATTGCTTTAAGGGATTATTTTCTCTAAACATTCGAAGCTAGGATCATCAGTGGAACCTCAGTATTTCATGAAGTACCGTCTAAAGGAGGCGATCCCGCTGTACCACTGTACTAAATACAGAATTCTGGTAAATGCACAGAACTGAACAAAAAACAAAACCCCCAAATGTTCGTTACCGACACACAATCCACCACAGTTAGGTGTGGGAGTGAACTCTTGGCCCAAGACTAGTAAACCTTGTCCTGCACAGACTGGACAAACTGTAGTTCATTTTGCTATTGGTAAATTATAGCAGGAACTAATAAATACAAAGTTGTCATTTTTGCCAGTGTTTGCTGAATTGTAGCTATTTCAAGGAATAAATATCAGAAACCTATAAATCTGAATGGTACAAATACACCTCTAGTCACGCCATTCAGGATCTAATTTAAATCATTCTGAATCACAGCTAATCGCAATGAATCATCCTGAAATTACATGACATTTTACAGCACAGACTCGTTATGTCCCCAATCTTGAACACAGCATTCCATCAGCCGCTGTAATTTTATTTATTTATTTATTTTGTAAATATTACTAAGCAGTCTGCCGAAGTGGGTGCAGCAGGTAGTGTCGCAGTCACACAGCTCCAGGGACCTGGAGGTTGTGGGTTCGAGTCCCACTCTGGGTGACTGTCTGTGAGGAATGTGGTGTGTTCTCTCTGTGTCTGTGTGGGTTTCCTCCGGGTGACTGTCTGTGAGGAGTGTGGTGTGTTCTCTCTGTGTCTGCGTGGGTTTCCTCCGGGTGACTGTCTGTGAGGAATGTGGTGTGTTCTCTCTGTGTCTGCATGGGTTTCCTCCGGGTGACTGTCTGTGAGGAGTGTGGTGTGTTCTCTCTGTGTCTGTGTGGGTTTCCTCCGGGTGACTGTCTGTGAGGAGTGTGGTGTGTTCTCTCTGTGTCTGTGTGGGTTTCCTCCGGGTGACTGTCTGTGAGGAGTGTGGTGTGTTCTCTCTGTGTCTGCGTGGGTTTCCTCCGGGTGACTGTCTGTGAGGAATGTGGTGTGTTCTCTCTGTGTCTGCATGGGTTTCCTCCGGGTGACTGTCTGTGAGGAGTGTGGTGTGTTCTCTCTGTGTCTGCGTGGGTTTCCTCCGGGTGACTGTCTGTGAGGAATGTGGTGTGTTCTCTCTGTGTCTGCATGGGTTTCCTCCGGGTGACTGTCTGTGAGGAGTGTGGTGTGTTCTCTCTGTGTCTGCGTGGGTTTCCTCCGGGTGACTATCTGTGAGGAATGTGGTGTGTTCTCTCTGTGTCTGCGTGGGTTTCCTCCGGGTGACTGTCTGTGAAGAGTGTGGTGTGTTCTTTCTGTGTCTGCGTGGGTTTCCTCCGGGTGACTGTCTGTGAGGAGTGTGGTGTGTTCTCTCTGTGTCTGCGTGGGTTTCCTCCGGGTGACTGTCTGTGAGGAATGTGGTGTGTTCTCTCTGTGTCTGCATGGGTTTCCTCTGGGTGACTGTGAGGAGTGTGGTGTGTTCTCCCTGTGTCTGCGTGGGTTTCCTCCGGGTGACTGTCTGTGAGGAGTGTGGTGTGTTCTCTCTGTGTCTGCGTGGGTTTCCTCCGGGTGACTGTCTGTGAGGAATGTGGTGTGTTCTCTCTGTGTCTGCGTGGGTTTCCTCCGGGTGACTGTCTGTGAGGAATGTGGTGTGTTCTCCCTGTGTCTGCGTGGGTTTCCTCTGGGTGACTGTGAGGAATGTGGTGTGTTCTCTCTGTGTCTGTGTGGGTTTCCTCCGGGTGACTGTCTGTGAGGAGTGTGGTGTGTTCTCTCTGTGTCTGCGTGGGTTTCCTCCGGGTGACTGTCTGTGAGGAATGTGGTGTGTTCTCTCTGTGTCTGCGTGGGTTTCCTCCGGGTGACTGTCTGTGAGGAGTGTGGTGTGTTCTCTCTGTGTCTGCGTGGGTTTCCTCCGGGTGACTATCTGTGAGGAATGTGGTGTGTTCTCTCTGTGTCTGCGTGGGTTTCCTCCGGGTGACTGTCTGTGAAGAGTGTGGTGTGTTCTTTCTGTGTCTGCGTGGGTTTCCTCCGGGTGACTGTCTGTGAGGAGTGTGGTGTGTTCTCTCTGTGTCTGCGTGGGTTTCCTCCGGGTGACTGTCTGTGAGGAATGTGGTGTGTTCTCTCTGTGTCTGCATGGGTTTCCTCTGGGTGACTGTGAGGAGTGTGGTGTGTTCTCCCTGTGTCTGCGTGGGTTTCCTCCGGGTGACTGTCTGTGAGGAGTGTGGTGTGTTCTCTCTGTGTCTGCGTGGGTTTCCTCCGGGTGACTGTCTGTGAGGAATGTGGTGTGTTCTCTCTGTGTCTGCGTGGGTTTCCTCCGGGTGACTGTCTGTGAGGAATGTGGTGTGTTCTCCCTGTGTCTGCGTGGGTTTCCTCTGGGTGACTGTGAGGAATGTGGTGTGTTCTCTCTGTGTCTGTGTGGGTTTCCTCCGGGTGACTGTCTGTGAGGAATGTGGTGTGTTCTCTTTGTGTCTGCGTGGGTTTCCTCCGGGTGACTGTCTGTGAGGAATGTGGTGTGTTCTCCCTGTGTCTGCGTGGGTTTCCTCTGGGTGACTGTGAGGAATGTGGTGTGTTCTCCCTGTGTCTGCGTGGGTTTCCTCCGGGTGCTCCGGTTACCTCCCACGTTCAAAAAACACACGTTGGTAGGTGAATTGGTGACTGAAACGTGTGGGTGAGAGTGTCTGTTGCCCTGTGAAGGACTGCCGCCCCTTTCAGGGTTTTTCCTTCCTTGCACCCAATGATTCCAGGTAGGCTCTGGACCTACCGCGACCCTGAACTGGATAAGCGGTTACAGACAATGAACGAATGAATGAATGAATGAATGAGTCTACTGAAATTACAACAAAATAAATCTGGAGTTCAAGGCGACATATTCTCGCTCTACTCCACAGCGGGACACAGTTCTGGATCTTAATGACACATCTGTGACAATCTTTGCTCAAAATACTTCAAGGATCTAACCTCACAGCAGCGTTCTCCCTCAGTCTAAACAGCAATGTTCAGAATGGGTGCTTTCGGTACCTGTCCTTTTAAATGAGAGTGAGCTGCTCGCTATTCATCCACCAACCCAAGCACACTGCTGTGAGGAGCAGAAACTCTCTGCTCCTGATTAGCTATTTTGCTCGGTTCTCTTTCTTCCCCATTCCCGTTTTCTACGTTTTGACTCAGTGCTCTTCATACTCTGTGCTCGTTATATCTGGTTTGGTATAAATGAACTTGTCTCTGTGCTCTCACATTAATGTAGGTCCAGTGCTGTAATTGGACAGACTCAGACGAGGGGGCGGGGCAATGCTAAAGTCTCGGCACTGAACATCAGAAGTGGAGCAGAATTAGAACAGCTTGTTTTATCCTATGTTTTTTTGGTAGCCCACAGTTTACAAACTGGGTGGTCTTATTTCACAGTGGGTAGGGTGGTGGACTTAGGATCCCCACATTAATCCACACATGCACTGAACAAGTTTTCTTCACAATATTCCCCCTTTAATTCTGAATGATAAGGGTCTTAGTGAGCTGCCTCACTAAGGGGTCATCAAAATATATTTGAAGCAATTGCTGTGACAATAACAGGGACACAGCAGCCTCTCTCACAGTTACAGTGTAACACAATACATTTAAGCAGTTCAGACTGCTGTAATGCCGGAGATGGCTGTGGAGTCCTTCAAGTTCCTGAGAACACAATCACCAGGGACCTGAAGTGGGACTCGACTCCAACATCAACACCAACACAAAGAAAGCCCAGCAGTGTATGTTCTACCAGCTGAAGACGTCCAACCTACCCCAGGAGTTCATCATCACCTCCTCCATCACAGTGTGCTGCAGCTCTGCCACCAAACACTACACTCACGAACAGCAGCGTATCATCAGCTCTGCGGAAAAAGAAGACTGGTGCTTACCTGCCCGCCCTGTTCGACCTGTACTCCTTCAGAGCAAGGAAGCATGCGGAGATAATAGTGGCTGACCTGTTGCACCCTGACCATCACCTGCTTTAGCTCCTACCCTCAGGCAGGGCTTTGACCCCTCCATGAGGGTTACAACAACCAGAGTGCAGAAAGTCTTCTTTTATCATGCCGTCGCACTCATGAAAAATAACAGCATATGTGCTTCTGTGCGCTACTGCTAGTCACTCTATACTTATCACGTCTTTATCTGTTGACTTTATTGTACAGTTATGAGCTGTCTCTTATCAGTCTGTGCACTCAGCACCTGAAACTCAAGCTGAAATGAAAACGGAGCTTGTATTTCTTGTTGGTGCAGGCCTGAGTTCTATATTTAGTACAATTTATTGTTCCATGGTAAAAAAAAAATCTTTCTTCTTTATGATCTTTTCTTGAAGCTGCCTGTGTCTGTAACCGCTTATCCAGTTCAGGGTTGTGGTGGGCCTGTGTTCTGGAGCCTACCCGGAATCACTAGGCACAAGGCTAGTCCTTCACAGGGCAACACACACACTCACATATTCACTAACACCTATGGACACTTCTGAGTCGCCAGTCCACCTACCAACATGTGTTTTTGGACCATGGGAGGAAACCAGAGCACCCGGAGGAAACCCACACGGACACAGGGAGAACACTCCTCACAGACAGTCACCCGGAGGAAACCCACGCAGACACAGGGAGAACACACTAAACTCCTCACAGACAGTCACCCAGAGCAGGACTTGAACCCACAACCTCCAGGTCCATGGACCATGGCTGTGTGACTGCAACACTACCCACAATTATTGTGACACGCCTACTACACTAAACAAGATCCTGGTCAGTGCAGTAAACAACTTCAGAGTCGACGTCTCACCACAGGTTTAGAAACATGGGCAGGGAAATGTATGTTTGCTTGTTTGTTGCCAGTAATCACAACCGATTTCCCAACAGCACCACAGTTATGAGCTCTGGAGCCCTAATCCCTACATTCTGAAGAGGGTGTGATAACAGACAACACAGGCTTGTGTTTTTGAGGCCTTTCAGGGATCCACTCAAACACAAGTCTGACAGGTACCGCTGTCCCTCTGATCCCACTGCAGAACCCTCATCTGGACTGAAAAGAAGTCAGAAAAACAATGCCTAAACTAATGCCTTATAATTTATAAAAATGTTCTTTCATTCATTGTCTGTAACCACGTATCCAGTTCAGTTTCACAGTGGGTCTGGAGCCTACCCGGAATCATGGATGGAAATGATTGGAAGGAAACACACCCTGCAGGGGGTGTTATAAAAATGCGTTAAAAAACCTCAAAACACAGAATGAGATGAAACTGAATGAGTCAAATCTGAGGGTTGATTCACCTTTACGAATCTTGGAAAGAATCAGTTCTGGAAAATGAGTGGAACACTTGAGAAGCCAGCTTTTAATCACCACATCCAACCTCGAAGTACAAAATCAGGTCTTGCCCACATCACTGCCCAGTTTCACTCAGATATATATCATGTAAAGGAAATAAAATATTTTTAGGGCTCTGTTTCATGTTGTCTTTAAGTAAACTTGTACCTTCTTTCCACTGTGTACACATGTTCATGTTTACAGGAGTGTGTGTGCATGTATGTGTTAGAGTACACTGTGTAAAGTGTGAATACAGTTGGGCTCTGCACCTGCTGAGACACTGTTTAGAATGAAGTAGTTACAGGAGATGAATGAATGAGTGACATTCAGAGATGCTTGGATGCATGTGTAGCTTCTACCCAAACAGCGAGGCTTGTTTTAAGGAAACCCCCTTACGTCTTTATCTCCTAAAGGTGGGATCAGGTGTTGGGATCAGCGTTGTCCTGTGTGGACGTGCCGCGTGGAACTGTGGACTGTCTAAGCAAAGAGAAAATACAATTCTGGACCGCAGACACACATCACTCCAAGACAACCAGCTATCTATGTTTAGAGAAGCTGACTCAGGAGTGATAAACGTCTCATAGTCTAAACATAACAGCGACAATATCATCTGGACTTCTAGCAAAGACCATGACGTCAGGGTGAAGTGTTGCTTCTGAAGTGTACCTCATTTCCTCAACATCAAAATATTTCCACCTTTCCACATTTTAAAGTGCACCCTGTGCTATCCTCTCCAAAAAAGACTTGTTATTAGAATGGGGCACACTGGAGCAGCTGCACATGAGCATAAGGTCACAATGGCAGATGGCGAACGCTGCTTAGTGGTAAAAAGAACCCACATTAATTGAGCTGTGGACCTTTGGATGAGTATGAGTTGGGTTTGTGATCAACAACTAATCCATGCCTCTCAGGTACCTGACCTCACTAACAGTGTTGTGGCTAAATGCCATTAAATCCTCACTGGAATGTTCCAGTATCTTTGTGATACACAACTAATCACCCATCTGTATCTGGCCTCACTAATGATCCTGTTGCTGAAGATCATCAAATCCTCACGGCAATGTTCCATTATCTAGTGTATAGCCTTCTCAGAAGAGCAGGAGCTGACCCTTGACTTTTAGAAGGCTTTCAGATGAGATAAGATAATCCTTTATTGATCCTGAACAACTGATGTATCGACGGTGGATCGTAAAGGACTGAACTTCCAGACGTCACTTTTTCCAGAGCAGAATAAACCTGCGTCGGAAGGTGACTGAACATTTTACGGCTGCTGTGTTTTATCAGAGTGGGAAAGAGTCCGAAAACAACAGCGCTGCCAAACACTCAGCAGACAAACACTTAGCGGGCCGTGCTCCTCCTCAGATACAGCACACTGCACACTCGCTTTGAGGGAGGAACAGAGGGGGGTTATGTGCGTGTGTGTGTGTGAGTCCACCCTCAGAGCAGTCCTTGCTGTGAATTTGTCTCCAAAACCTAACCAGACACGTATTTTATGTTGTATGTTATAATTGAAATTCAGGAAGAATAGCTCACACACAGTTGGACAGATGTATAATCACATACACCAGAATAAAGAGTCACCTTGCAACAAAACAAGCAAGTTTGTTCACTTTGGTTGAACAGTTTTAAGAATAAAGCGCAGCCAATCAGAAAAGAGCTCATTTACATATATCAGTCTTAATGACCCAAACACAGTGCTGTTTATACTCCTTAAATAAAGGATGAAGCATATTTGCAAATTGTGATAGACACACAGATAGATAGATAGATAGATAGATAGACAGACAGATAGATAGATAGATAGACAGATAGATAGATAGACAGATAGATAGATAGATAGATGTGTTTAGTCTGTTTGAAAATGAAAGGTCAGTAGATATTGTAACTGTTTATTAGTTCCAACACCCCTCTCTCTCTCTCTCTCTCTCTCTCTCTCTGTAATATTGAATAAAGGCAGGTGGCGGTTGGAGCTCAGTGAGATTGTTCTAGAAACAAAAAGCTCAGTAAATCTTTCTGTGTTGGCAGAGAGTGAAAAAGCAGCTCTCACAACACAGCCACAGCACTGAGGCCATAAACACTAGCTCCAAACATCTTTCTACAGCTCCACAGACTTCCAAACATATCCTTACAACTCCACAGATCTTCCTACAACTCCAGACATCTCCCTACAGCTCTACAGACATCCAAACATCTCCCTACAGCTCTACACATCTCAAGACAACTCCCTACAACTCCAAACATTTCCTTACATCTCTCTACAGCTCCACATATCTCCCTACAAATCCACAAATCGTCCTACAACTCCAGACATCCAAACATCTCCCTACAACTCCAGACATCCAAACATCTCCCTACAGCTCCTCTGACATCCAAACATCTCCCAATAGCTCCAAACATTTCTCTGAAGCTCTACAGACATCCAACTCCCTACCACTACAAACATTTCCCTACATCTCCACACATTTTCCTACAAGTCCAAACATCTCCCTTCAGTTCTACAGACATTCAAACATCTCCCTACAGCTCCACACATATCCAGGCAGTTTCACAGGTCTCCAAACAGCTCCATACTGTTCCATACATGCTACAGCTCTATTACACAGTCACCACACCTTCTGTAAACCAGTAACACAATGTTCTGCATTTATAAGCACTTTCTGTGGGATATCACATCACCGTTTTAAAGCATTTAATTTATACATTTTGTGATGTATGTTCTAAACGTTTTGTTTTATTACTAAATGACAACTAAACGACCCACTAAATGAATATACCCACAGCTATGGACTGAATTTTATGATCTAAGTTCATGTTCTTCAGCGATTTAGTTAATAATCATTACTATTAAGAGCTTTAAATGTGAAAATTAAATTTTAACATCGAATACACACTGTAAAATAATTCATACAATCACCTACGGGTCTCTCAAATGTGTATAATGTCATTGTTTTCAGTTTACCTTCAGCTCAAGCTTTTCACTCGCGTAAAAGTCCAGTTTCTGAGAAGAGTTTTTTTCTCTGTAGAAACGTTAGAACTGTAGAAGTCGTTTTTTCTTGGAGATACGACTCTCTCCTCTGCGCTTCTACTTGTGAACTGTGCGCGTGAAGAGCTCCTCTCTCTCTGGTACGCTACAGAGCCCCGCCCACAGAGGGGAGGGGCCTCGAGTTTGGGCGGGAGCCGTTGCATCACTAGTTCAGCTCATGGCTAAAACAACACTCCAGAAATACCCCCCTCACACCAGATAATACCCCCCCCAACACTCCAGAAATACCCCCTCACACCAGATAATACCCTCAACACTCCATAAATATCCACCCCACTCCAGAAATACCACCAACAAATCAGAATTAGACCCGCACAACAGAAATATCACCTTAAATGTGCAGTGTTTAGAATGTATGGATTTCTATTAGCAGACATAAACAGCGTCCATGTGTTGACATCATCGCAAAATGTCTTAATGCGTGCAAGCAACATCAAACATTAATTTATGTGACTTTATAAGAAGCAGTGTTTTATTAAGTAATTCCCACACATTATTAGGTTAATCCAAAATTTTATTAAAGCATTCCCACATATTTCTAAGTCATTCCCACAAATTATTATAACGTTTTTCATATTATTATGTCATTTGCACATATTAAGTGATTTACGTGCCTTACATTATTTTTAAAGGGATGTCACAGGCAGGACTCTGTGGAAGGGTGGTATAATACACAAAGCAGTTTTCATTGTACTTTCTTTAGCTTAGAATGAGACCCCCATATCCACAGAGAGAGACGGTCCCCTTCCTGTGGAGGCCGCCATGTTTCTACAGTATCACAGAACAGACAAACCAAACACCGATGCGGCAGCATGGAAAGTGATAAGTGAAGGAGGGGTATTTTGTAACTTAATATGTGATCTCACATTACTGAGATTCTCTCTCATAATAATGACTTGCTCTCTCCTAATAATGAGATCCTGATATTGTTTCTCATTATTACACTAATAAGACACTAAATTATGACATGCAAAGACACTATTATGAAGTACCTTTTTTCATTCATTTATTCATTATCTGTAACCACTTTTCCAATTCAGGGTCGCGGTGGGTCCGGAGCCTACCCGGAATCACTGGGCGCAAGGTGGGAACACACCTGGAGTGGGTGCCAGTCCTTCACAGGGCAACACACATTCACACCAATGGACACTTAAGTCGCCAATCCACCTACCAACGTGTGTTTTTGAACTGTGGGAGGAAACCGGAGCACCCGGAGGAAACCCACGCGGACACGGGGAGAACACACCAAACTCCTCACAGACAGTCACCTGGAGTGGGACTCAAACCCCCAACCTTCAGGTCTCTGGAGCTGTGTGACTGTGACTCTACCTGCTGCACCACCATGCCACCTTAAGTACCTTTTTATTATTATGATTCACTCAATTTCATTATCTTTTTTCAAGGGCTAGAAAAGTGCTTCCCTAACAGCCTCCCTGACCCTGGATCATCCACCCTTTCCCTAGCATCAAAAATAACCTGGAGTTTGCTGATAGTGTGAAACCAGAAACTCCCTCCAGTTCACTGTCTCTTTCTATCTCTCTTTCTCTCTCTCTCTCTCTCGCTCGCACTCTCCCCCCCCCCCCCCCCCCCCCCCCAAGCCCTAAATGATCATTACCAGATATGCAAAGCACTTTTAAATCCTCAGTCAGTAATGGTCAGCATTTATATATATAAAAAACACACACACAGAATAATACAGAAGTCAATTCACATTTCAGCTGCAATATCATGCAATGCATGCAATCCTATTACAAAATAAAAGTATCTCTCAAAAGGTCATGACAAATCGTAAAAAATTTTCCACTTGACACATTTTCTTGACCCAATCCATATCTTGGCATTACAACGCCCAATCTGGCAACACAGGGCCTATTAGGGACAAAACCTCTCCCTGTGTGTGAAACTCTGACCTGTTGGAAATATTTTTCCTCTGGACTTCCGCAGGATTTCAGAGAACGGTGCAGAAAAAACAGACCAGGTTCAATCAACAGGAAAAAGGAAAGACTATAGAACCATATCTCACCAGTTCCGTTGTTACACACAGATCAGCCAAAACATTAAAATCACCACGTTTTTACACTCACCTTCCATTCTTTCAGCTCTTTGGACCATACAGGAGCACTTTGTAGTCCTACAGTTACAGACTGTAGTCCACCCGTTGCTCTGCATACTTTATTTTTGCCCCTTTTACCCTGCTCTTCAATGGCCAGAACCCCTACAGCGCAGGTATGGGTTGGGTGGTGGATTATTCTCCACGCTGCAGTGATAATGATGTGGTGGTGGTGTGTTAATGTGTGTTGTGCTGGTACGAATGGATCAGACACAGCAGAGCTGCTGGAGTTGTAAAGCCCTCTGTGTCACTGCTGGACTGAGAAAAATCCACCAACTAAAAACACCCTGCCGACAGCATCCTGTGTCACTGATGAAGGACTAGAGGACGACTGACACACACTGTGCAGCGACAGATGAGCTACTGTCTCTGTCTTTACATCTACAAGGTGGAACAATGAGGAAGGAGTGAACAAAGAGTGGACACAGAGTTTAAATATTGTATTACCTCTGAATGCTCCATTCCAGGATTTACAGTGTACACTCCACACACTGCTTCCTGAATACTGAGGCGTTCCTAAGCAAACACACACACACTGACACACATACCTAAACTATTACACACACAAGCTATGATAAATCATTAGATGTGGTAAGTGCTGATGTGATTCAGTATACTAGACTTTTACTGTATAAGTCATCCGTCTCAGAAGCACTCATTAGTGTGTATCTACAGCTACAGATAGATGTCCAGAGGTTTGTAGAAACCCCTTATTTTTAGTGAATTCAGGTACTTAAAGTAGCACCATGAAACAGATGTTTATTTGTGCTTAGTATGTGTAATATCCAAAGATAAGCACAAAATGCTCCAGCTATACATGAGCTTACAGCCACCAAGGGTCTAAAACACGCAATGGCATGAGAAATATTGGATGAGCTGGTATATGCATACATTTGGTCATTGGAGTCTAAATATGGAGCTGTTTCAAAAAATACATCCCTATATTAAAAATGACAACCACAATATTACTATTAATAATAATAGCAATAGTTCTTCAAGTTGTCATGATTCAGCATATAATCGTTCCCTTTAGTACAGAGCTTGAAACACTGAACTGACCACAGAGTCACTAGGCCTGACCCCATGATAGGATCTGAATGAATTCACTGGAACAAACATTTGTGCTCCAAAAATGTTCAGCTGTTTTTGTTTTAGGATGTTTCCCCCTGATCGGTCACTGGCATTTGGTTGGTCAGGCCTTTTGTGTGGCTGGCTGCCAAGCTCAGTGCTGTCATTTTGTGGCCTGAGAGCTTCTGCTTCTGGACGCCCACGATCAGACACGTAATATCGTTTCTCTTCCCAGTGACAGGAAAAATGATTATCATCACTGTCAGAACAAAAGTATTCCAAAATAAGCCTTAATTTTTTCTCCAAGTCAATGTAAGAAGATTGGATTTGAAGTTAGTTTGGAGTGTTGCTATTGGTGGATTATTCTGAGATTTTGACACAGTGTCAGCAGCATGTGATGTGTGATGTTTTCAAATTAAAAAAAAAAATCTTTCAAAATTTGAGACAGAATGTTTTGTTCAGAGGAACTCCAAAGGTACCCCTGTAAAAACAGAATACACAACCATTCTTTATTCATAATTCTTTCTACTGAATTCAACTTTAAATCAAATTATTAACCAAAATGTCCTCTTTATTTGCAGCAAAATGATTAAAAAGGACATTGATCTTACTATATATTTTTTATAAAGATTATTTCTCATACCTATATGTGCGGGAATCTGTGTGCAGTAAGTCTTATGACTGTAATTACCTCTAACCAATGCTCAGAACCTGTTACTATCCCCCTGCAGCTATGTTCCAGGCTTCCCAAAAAAATTGGAATGTCACGACAGAAGGTGTGTAATGCATGCAGTCGAACCCACGAGATCATCAACAATTATAATTATTTTTCGTATGAACACCATCCAGAAGTATCAGGTTATGTAAGAGTGGAACTACAGTGGAAAACACATCATTAGGAATGAGACACAGGGCTGTGTCATAAATGAATTTGAACGTCACAACAACATTTTCAGCATTAGACGGGACACCAGAAAAAGGTAGCTTTCCTGGAACCAAAATATGCTTGTTTCCCGTAAACATTTATTTTGAAAATGCGCCACTATGATTAATGCATTTTTGTTTGAGAGTCAGACACGGTGGATCTTCTTTAGGCCCTCGTTAAGGCGCCTGTTCAAATATAAAGCTGCTCTAATCATCAGTGTCACTGACCTCCGATTCTCCGTTAGAGTCTGGTTTATAAAGTTAGTTTTTTTTAAACCAGCTCTGGGCTTGAGGTCAGTAACAAGAGCACAACAGTTAATAATGACGGATAATTACAGTCATAAAAGCGGTTTGTATATAACTGTTAGGGCAACAGAGGAGGATCTGAGAGTCAGTGAACGTTAATATTAGCTGTGTTCAGGTTGTGAGAAAGTGCTCTAAACATGCAGCAAGTTAAAGTTAGTCTCTGGTCGTGTCCCAAGCTGCACACTGCTGCACTGAATAGTATGAGAATATATATATATACCACCCTTAGCAGTGTTTCTGTAGTGTAGTATGTAAAGTTCCACAGTGTGTTGTTTGGGTGACCCAGCCTCATTCTCTACCGTTAATGTTAATCAAGTGCTGTTCCACATCATTATAAATGCAGTATTTTACTGCCTTATCTTCATAGGAATCAGCTTACAGCGATCTAATATTTTGACTCAGCAAATATCTTCCCCCACCAATATCAAACTATCTCCTACGCCCTTGCCTTTGTGTCTGAAGCAGTTTAATTAGGCCAATTATCTGTATTTTTAAACAATGTTAATGGTGTTATAATGTTAAGCTACTGATTTAGAGATAGAAGTTGATGTTACTTAAATAAATAAGAAAATTGTAAACTTTTGCATGTGTATTTTTATTATTATGTTTTGGGGGTGATATGGTACAGGTGGGACATGGAAATTACCTTTCGTCTGAGGTGGGGAATAATAGAAAACGTTTGAGAACCTCTGCACCAATCTAGCGACTACTGAATTGTCCCTAACAATAATTGTGGGCAAAAATTACCATACATTGGTCTGTCAGTGTCTAGTGAATGTATATTGAGCAAACAGTTAAGATCTCGATCTCTGCTCTGAGTCCCGCCTCCCGAACCCACACTACTTAGTTTAATTGTTTTTGCTGTTTCTCCCTAACCTGTGAGTGGTATAGAGACAGAGTGCTGTAAACACGTTGCTGAGTGAGAGACACATTGTGTCTCATACTGATTAAGGAACTGTGCCACCAGCTACGATTATGTTTTAGCGCCACTTCAATACAGCTTTTTTGGAGATTCTTTTTTGGAAATCTCAATGTAGCAGAACAAACTGCCATCCTGTAATCAATGACTTTACATGTTTTAAATGACTTAAATCTTGAAATATTAACAACTTTAACTTAAAAATATTTATGACATTATGACATGGTAGATAGTGTTTTTTGTTTTTTTTTCTCTCTGGCTGCAGTCCGGCCCCGAAAGACTGAAAAACTGTGAGCTGGCCCTTTGATTAAAATGTCTGAGGACTGGTTTAGAGCCTTTGTGAACTGTGAGCTCACTGGAGGTTCTGTGTTCAGTTTTATAAAAGTGATGTTTTATATTTTTGACCTGTTTTCACTGAACCACATACAGAAGAAATCGGTCAGCTCCCTGTTTGTTTACTTTCTAACTAAGGCTAATGTAGCTAACAGTTCAATGAAAGCTAAAGGCACCAGGGATCAGGAAATATTCCACAAATCATTTTTTCTCAGTTAGCCACATAAATTAAGCCAAGTGTGTAGAATTAGCATTTACAGAAGGGACATATCCCCACCAATATCCAGCAATTATTGAATTGTCCCCACCAAAAAAAAAAACCCTGATCTGTCAATGTCCGATTGCCTGTGCCTTTCCCTGCTGTCACGTGACACTGCTAAGTTTGGTTGTTAGCAGCTGTAAAACTGGAAAGAAAACTTTACATTCATAGGTCCCCACTGATGTTAAAATTTCTCCAATACTACTTCAAATTACAGCTTCAAAATCATTGTGATGCTCCACTGAACTGAAAAAGCATGAATAAAGCCTCTACCGTTTCTACATTAGGCTCAGCATTGAAGAAACTGCACTATGTAGAGGAATGTACTTGTCTTTAGTTTTCCAGGTTGTTATTATTATTATATTTTTATATCCTGTTTTTTGCCCAAATTCCACCCAATCATAATTTTACCCCATCCTCTCCTAGCTGTTAGCTTAGTTCTGCCTATAATGCCAACACTGGGAGGGTGAGGACAAGCACATGCTTAATATTAACCACCACCATATTTTCACACTGCTGCTACTACAATGACACTGGACAGCCCAACACCCCAGAGGAGAGCGCAAACTGCCCAGGTCTGTCACATTAGCTGACAGATGCTTGTGCTGATTGGCACCATGCTGTGAAGAGGGAGGGGGTGGACCATCCCTCCCCACCCAGTGAGCAAAGCTAATTAGATTCTCTTAGGAGTCCTGGTCTTAGATGACTGGGGTGTCACCAGGGGTCAGACGACCAGTCTGACCATTCTTCTGGGACCCCTGACAGCCCTTGTTCTACTGTTTTATTACTGTAGTTAAAAACCATTGTTTTAGTACTGTTTGTTATTTGGCAACACTGTAGGCCACCAGTCATAAAAGGCTAAGCATACACTGCCATACATCTACATAAATATCTATAAATGTTTAGTCCACCAACACTGGGGGGGTGAAATTGGATTAAGCCACCTTTATAAAAGGCTTAACCTTGCTGGAGTAAACCATTAGAAAAGTAAACGAGGGTTAAATTATGTGGTATAAAGCACATGTATCATGCTGTATACAATAACATCCACAATCTGTGCTCATAGAATATCAGACATTGATTCTTGATATTATAAATAATCCAGAAAAATGTTTTTGTTGTATATAGGAGCTTGTACTGCTTTAATCACTCACACCTTATTTGATTTTACCTGAGCGCTAACAGCTGATTGTAAATGACAAAGAGCTGATGATAGGATCTGAGACAGGTTTGTTTTGCTCAAAGCCACAATGGGGTTTTGATGCCATTGTTTTTGGTCTAGTGGCCTTGCATTGAAGGCCTTCAGTAGGAGATATGAACAACATCTCAGTAATCATAAGGAAGCCTTTGGAATTTCTCATTCCTGGGTTCCAAGGACATTTGTAGTGTCACCACACACACAATGGATCTCCTCAGTAAGGTTTCAATCCTTTGCTTTAAACAGTTCCAGGGGGTCATACACACCGACCCTCCTCCATATAAACACACACAGTGTGTGAAGAGAAACGGTTCCTAAACACTATTCCTGACATTTCCCTTGCCTTAAAATCCACACACTGTATTTCCTGTGGATTGAGAAAATGTCCATATACAGTATGATGAGTCAATAATGTAATTATTGTGACAGGCTTAGCCATATATAGAGCCTTATGAACACAATGCTAAAAGAAAGTGTTACAACATGCTGTTGGATTTATCAGTTCTTCAGCTGTTTGATCATCACTCGTTCAGTAATTACAGTATGGACAGTCCTTCCAGGCCTTTCATTTCTGAGTGAATTCCAAACACTGAATTGTGGTCGGTTACTCAGCGGAGATCTGGACCACATTAAGGAAGATCAGATGACGACAGTGGTTCTGCAATGAGGGTTGGAGAGAAATACAGAGGGAGAAAGAATGTGTGTGTGTGTGGGGGGGGTGTGAGTGTGTTTTACAGATGTAGAAAGAGTGACACAGCCCATATGTGTGTGTGTGTGTTGTGTCTGATGGTGTATCAGGCCTTTCCCCAAAATCGTGTGACTATGACGCAGTGTGACAAGTTAGCCTTCCCTTCACAAACCAAATGCATTGTAGATCAGACGTCTGATTTACGATGTGTTGTTACTAATAGTTAATCTAAAAGTTGAAGTTGCACAATTTTTCCACTCTAACATAAGTGTAGTACATCAGCAAACTCAAGTTGAGTGTTTAAATTATGCTGGAGCTAAGAGGCTCAAGCTGGATCTCAAATAAATATTTCTGATAACCCAGAGGGAAGAAAAATCAAAACGGAGATCTCTTTAATGCCTCTTTAGTTTCTCCTAGACAACAATGAGATCATATGGAAAAACAAAGGTGTCTCCTTCTGCTCACGTGTCTCCTGAGATTAAGACGTGAGCACCACTTGCGTCTCCTCTTGAGTTTTAATGGGGGTCTCAGTAAAGTCTCAAACTGTGCTCAGATTTGCCAGATCTGTTATATCTCTCGTGTCTCCTCTTTGTCTCATTCGGTTTCCCCTATGAAATTTGAAAGGAATTACAGTGTCAGCGACCCTCCAAACCTGCTCCAGATGTGACAGAGTGAGTTTTCAGAGAGGAAGGTCCCTCAGTTTTAGCGTTAGCATTAGCATAAGCACTATAGCAAAACAGAGGATCAGCACATATAAAACACTTCTGCTTTCACACTTAACACACCCTTTTTCCCCTCATTTGACCGCCACTCAGCTGAAGGGACTAGCTTTTCTATCTTTGCTGAAGTTAAGGCTAATCTGGCCTCCAAAATGTCATATATTCCTCTCACACACACACACAGAGTGGCTCAGTCAGGGGTTATTAAATGAATAAGTCAAGCAGTTGCCTTGAAAAGGCCCAAGTGACCCAAATTACATTCCTCACAGCACTCCAGTCAAATCAGCCTGTTCACTTCTACACACACATACTTACTTGTTCAGAAATTCTGTGCAGGTCTGAACAGCATGCGTGACTGATTGTAACATGTTCAAACAAAGCTACTACTCTTTTTCAGCAGGCAAAACTTAATGCTAATGATAATGCTGAACTCTTTCTGTTTACTCTGACTTCATTAACACTGATCTGAATCACAGCCCGGGTCATATGAGCTCTCTACACTGCTCGAGGATTACTATCACAAAACCAGCATTAAACAATGTCTCAGGCATCAGCCAGTGCATTCATTACCACTGTGGTGTGGCTCTACAAACCATTAAAGGCTCCAGACGTCTGGTCCCATTCACGTCCACTGTAAACAATTCTGAGTAGTGAGGAGCAAAACACAAGAGCTCTGGTTTTTGCCATTTTTGCTCTGTTCTCTTTCTTCTATGTTCTCACACTCTCAGTCTTTACTCAGTTCTCATTTCTCCACACTAGTTCTGTCTATTTTGCTGCATTTAACCTGGTGTTTGGGTGGCCTTGTTTCGGTGTGTGTTTTGGTGGGCTCCTGAACCAGTGAGATTTTGAGAATGCAAGTTTCTCACATCACACATTTTGTATGCTTTGCAATAGTTTTTCTCTCTCTCAAGGGGTCACAAGCCAGCTGTTTTGTAAAACACTTAATCAACTGTTAACTGCGGGCAGTAGCAGCAGCTCTGATTCAGAAAGTCATCCTCCTCGTTCACTGTATGTATGTAATGGCCTTGTACCAGAAATGTTTCTTCCAAGGAAATTGTGCAAGTCCTGAATGGTCTGGGTGGAAGACGTAATATGAAACACACACCCAGCTCTTATGTAGAACACACCCCTCACTGAGGCGCTGGTTTAAAGCAGTTCTGATTTTAAAATACTTCAGAAGCGAAGCTTGTTGTTGAACTGGCTCATAACAAACTCACACTCCCCAGTGCACTCTCATAGGCATTCATGGTTAGAGACCTCAGCAAAGGGGGCACTAACACTCACTCACATACTCACTCGTCTACAAATGCACCACAAGGAGGTGCTATTCAATATTTTACATCAATGCCAGAAATATGTCCTTACTGAGTCTAACACCCATTTGTAAACAACACGCTTTCTCACTGAGGTTCTGTTCTAAATCAGTGTTTCTCAAAAACTGGGTTGTGGACACAGCAGTGCTGTAAACGCCTCCCTCACTGGAGGTCATCAGGTCAATACAGAGAGGGGGAAATTGTACAAAAAGGGTAGCCCAGTGTTGCTGTTTTTGCCCCTTGGCTCTGTAAACTGGACTCTTTAAACTGGTCATTGTCATCATTCACATCAGCTGGTGGAAATGTGTGTGTGTGTGTGTGGTCTGAGCTCATGAGCACCAGATAAACAGAGTTTCAGATCAGCTGCCTTCACGTGAAGCCTCAGGAAACAACAAGCATCACACAACTCTCAGTAAACACACAGAGAGAGAGAGAGAGAGAGAGAGAGAGAGAGAGAGAGAGAGGGAGAGAGTTTTGCACAGGTATGTTTGTCTGCATGAGTTCTGAAAAAGAACCCAAATAAACCTTGAACATTAAATGAACATTAAAAACCCAAGCTCAGATTTCCCCGAAAGCTTATAAACTTACTGCGGCCGCTGTGCTCCGCTCCGGATTCAGGTCTGTAGTTAGACTAAAACGGTTCTGCTCCGGTTCAGTCCTCACATTAACCGTGAGCGCGCACAGTGACGTAGGGCTTAGGGTAACGGTCAAGTTCCATTGTCGAGGAGAACAAAGCCGCGTGGCGCGAGACTGGGATTTAAACTCACCGTTGCTAGGTTACCGCGCGTTGTTTTGGTTTATTTCCCGCCAGTATTCCGATTGGGTGCTTTTGAAAATAAGTCAAATTCCACCCATATTCCGCCAAACGTTTCTGTATGTTCTGGAACCCAGGAGGAAGGGTGGGGCTGAATTCCACAAACAGCATTTCACGGTTTAGCTAGATAACTTTAACCTGAATTATAATGTGTCCAATAGGATGAGCTGAGAACCTACTCCTCAACTCTGGGCTTAAGTTATCTAGCTAACACACAAATCCTAGAGGCTGTTTCACAAATTGGGATTTATGAGTTAGCTATATAAGGCTACATTTGAAGAGTCTGAACCTTTTACGCATTTGACTTAAGGCTAAACTCAGAAGCTTTGTGGTATAGCCCACTGGATTGCAGATTTAGCTGGATCTAAACCCAGTGTGTGGGTCTTCCAATAGGATGATCTCTTACCTCTCCTTCCACTAGGTTCTACTAGGCTCAAGGTATCTCATTAAGTGAGAAATTCTGATTGAACACAGATGTTAAAACAAACACAATCCAAATAATATGTCATGTCCACTGAGCCAGGCAGTTTTCCTGTTGTGTCCGTTAGCTCACTTACTTCAGCACCTACCCCTGGCACAGAGCTGAGGAGCTAATCTGGCCAGCAGCAGCCGTCCAGTGCAGCTTTTCTGAACAAGGGGGAAAGGGAGGAAAAGCTCCCAAAAACTCCAAAAACAGGTCCAAAAGTCTCTTGTGGCGCCTGAGCCGAGCCCAGGATAAAGCAGCCTTTGTGAGGCTTGGAGAAATAGGGGGAATATCAAAGACACTGATGTTTTTAAGTAGCCTAAAGTAAAAAAGAGAAAGGAAGGCAAACACTATTTCTATTGTAGTCATTTCAATGTTCTGGACTCAGTTTGTAACACTTCTGCAGGTCTGTGTTTCAGACGAAGTCACATTTCTCTCCTACATCACCATTTGCCCCCTCTCTCTGTCCCTCGGCTTCACACAGACCGCTTTTGTTACATCTACCTGACACCAACCACTGTTCAACCAATCAATATCTTATTTATACAGCACTTTTCACAATAGGAAGTTGTTCCAAAGCAGCTTTACAGAGTTATCAAATGGATTCACTGCCTCAGAAAAGTTTCCAAAGTGGGAATAAAAGCATGAGAGTTGTGAGAGTCTTAAAATGCTCCCGTCTTCTCGATCATTTGGGTCGAGGTGGTTAACAGTCATTTACACCTGTGTGCAGTTTCGCACACTCATGCTATTACTCACACACTCACACCTGTGGACAATTTCACACAATCACCCAGTCACTCACACCTATGGACAATGTCACACACTCACACCTATGGACAATGTCACACAGCCAGTCCACCTACCAACATGTGTTTGGACTGTGGGAGGAAACCAGAGCACCTCAAGGAAACCCACACAGACACAGGACGAACACACCACACTCCTCACAAACAGGGACGCAAGGATTGAAACTCACAGCCCTAGGACCCTGGAGCTGTGTGACAACGACACTCCCTGTTGTGCCTCTGTGCTGCCCCGTGTTTAGTCTCGTCTTGTGCATACACTGACCCTGCAGGACACCCAGTCTTAGCAAATTCACAGTCTGAGGCTCAAATCTTTTAGATGTGAGAGAGCCCGACATTAGCCTTTTCAAAGTCTTCTACTATGTTACTAGCGTTACTGTCCCTTTAGGACTGAGGCACTTTCATTAGGTCTGTTCTGATTGGCTGTCCCTCAGTTGTGCCTCATTTGAAAAGCAGCTGAGGAGGAAGGACAAACTGAAATGCAAATGAGTGTAGAATGAAGAGGGTGAAAGCTTTGAACGCACTTGTTCTTTGACATCACAAAAACAGACACCAAAGTGGGCTGTTGGATTGAGGCATTAACAATGTTTTTAAACCTTCAGACATTTTAAAAGCAAGAGAAACGAGGCTCTCTGGGATACTGGTGTATCCTAAAGGTAGATGGTTGTGGAAATTGTGCAGCGAGCATTACAGCAAACACTTTAACATCTCAGATGCTCGTACTGTAGCATCTGACTGAACCAGCCCAGTTTCTGATTCTCCAAAAAACAGAGGGTCCGTGTGTCTGACTCCTTTGAAGGAGGGTCTATTTTTTGGGTCAAAGGTCCCGGCTCTGGAGGCCAGTAGCGTCTGAGAGAAGCCTTTGCTTGTTGGCGTTTGAGGAGGAGGGGTCACTCTTTATAATGTATGTGGGAAAAAGTAGTTTAAGTAATGATTTGTAAAGACCCTCGGCATAAAGAGGCTTCAGTGAGTTTCAGATTAGACCACTGACCCTGACCCTGACCTTAGCACAGAGAAAAAGAAATAGACAAAAAAGAAAAACAAATAAGCTGCTGGGTGTTTCTCAAAATAACATACAAGAACGGCTTCTGAACGATGTTCTGCTAGATATTCGTTCATTCATGCATTTATTCATTTATTTATTCATTCATCTTCTCTAAGATCTGGGCCTTGGTGGGTCTGGAACCTACAGGAACACAGCCATTCACATGTGTGGACACTTTCACACTCTCACACAGTCACTCACACATTCAAACAGTCCCTCACACCCATGGGAGGAAACCCACGCAGACACTGGGAGAACATTTCTGTTACATGTTTTCAGAAAGGATAAACAACTTGTACATTTTGCAGAGCAGTCTGTGTGGGGTACTGAGTGGTATATGTGTGTGTTGTAGACCTGCTCTCACAAGCCCAACCTCGCGGCCGGAGGCAGATCACCCTGAGTGTGTGGCTGGAATGTGCAGCGTGAAAACCCTGAAGAACTGAGAACTCAAAGCAGCAGTCAACACGGACCTGTTGTTGTTTCTGAAACCATGTTTTATTCCTAATATTAGTTGAAGATACACAAGTCAACAAACAAATCTTGTCTTCTTTTTTTCATTTTCTTTCTTTCTTTTTTTTTTTTTGTTAATTTTATATTTAATTTTTGTCTTTTATTCCCCCCAAGATCAATAATGAAAAAAAAAAAAAAATGCTCCACAGCACACATCGGCCCCTGGAGTAGGGGCCTGTTTTACAGACGAGAAAACCTGAAACTCAACAGCAGGGATAAGTTTGCAGTAATACAGGAGCTGCAGTCGTTATGGTAGTAGTAGTAGTAGTAGTAACAGTAGCAATAGTATAAGAGTTTTGCAATAATAATAATAATTAATAATAACAACATGATCGTAGTGGTATTAACAACTCAGAACTGGATTTGAAGTCTTAGCAGAATGGACTATAGACATCATTGGGTTAATTACAATTTGATCTGCTGTGTGTGTGTGTGGGGGGTGGATTTTTTTTATACAGAGACATTCAAATATTGCAGAACTTGGCCAGCAGAGGTGAGGAAGAATAAAACCTATGAATGACCTAATCCTTTTTGGTCAAACACTCAACACTACATCTAGAATTGGAGGTTTTGGCCATTCTCTGTTTTTAAAGTCCTTTAAAACCATGGACGACAGTTTAAGAAGGTATTGCATTAAAAGTCCTTGCATTAAATGATTTGCTGCCCCATAGCACTCTCCACCAGATGTTTTTCTGCCCATTAAAGCCTGACCATGCTGACATCCACTGGACTCTCTGGACACACACATTAGGAGTGAAAGACAGTGGAAAACCAAAGAGAGAGAGAGAAAGAGAGAGACAAATATAGAAAAGCTGTTAAAGAGATCATCCACCATCTTGTAAATGTGTTTAGCCGATGATGCTAACGCTGCTAAGAACGAAAGGAAGCAAATAGCCGATAAGTAGCTTTAGGAGAAGGACATCGTGCTATGGGCAGTAACTTCCATTCATTCTTAGCCATGTATTAGCAAGTCTGCTCGAGCTGTTCCTTCAAACTGACCAGAACCCTGAGGTCTACAGACAAAATCGTGGACAGTCAGACCTCAAGAAGCGACCCACAGAAGATTTGGGCGTGAACACCAATAACAACAGCGCCCTCAGCAGTCTGTGCTCAGAGTGACGTCCTCTCTAACTTTCTATCAGCATCATAGGGAATCAATGCACTTTACGCTATGAGCTACTAGTTAAGTGCATCTTCTACATATGCAATTAGACCTGGTTAAAACGACCGTTAGCTCTATGGACCTGAAGAGGGGTGTGACCATCCCTGGCCACTGCAGAGGAATCTCTTTGGCCCTGCGTGGCCCTCGCCTGTACTGGAAGCCTTTGGAGATGAGTGTGTGTGTGTTTGTGTTTACTTGTTTGATTTTGGTGGTGAGCTCTGAGTCGACATTCAGCTGTATCCTGATAAAACCTACACAACTTAACAGTCACAAATCACTACGAACGCCAAAGTAAAAATGAGCGTGCCTCAAAACCCTAGTAAAAAAATGACGTCCTCCAATGAAAAGTAGAGCCGTTTTTTTTTTCTGTACAAATTGAACTTTCGTTGCGTCTCGCGGTCTGTCTTAAAAACGGGGGCCGGCGCCCTGTGTTTCTGGTCGTTTCCTTTCCCTGCATGTGAGAAAACAACTAACGATCACAGTTTGATACTCCACTCCCCTCGGAGGAAGGGGCTTCATCGTACAACAGCGAAATACATAGCGCCTTCTAGAGCTGACATCACGAATAAACCACGGACAATCATCAATCATCATGGATGAGGCCAAATGAAGAAGGACCTCCTGACGGTCTACAAAAATACAGTTTTCATGCTACACTGGGGAAACGGGGGACGAGTACGCCATGCTCTTCTGTGTACAAATGCAAAAATAGCTTCAAAAATCTCCAAGTTATGCCCGGACCCCTAGCGTCTGGTGCAGCTTTCAGTGGTGTGTCCTTTAGAGATGATTTCAGGTGAGTTATTAATAGTAAGAGTTTGCTGAATGTAGATTTGGTCCACATTAAGAAAAAAATAACAGTAGTTTAGTTTCTAATCCAGTGTTTTCTTTTTTTTTTCTTTCACATTGGCGCGCACATACACACACACACACACACACACACACACTCACACACACCTCGAAAAAACAGCATTGCGCCCAAACTCACATTCTGGCAATGACAGCATCACAGGGCTCAGGACTTTCTGAATCAGTCGGGTGATGTGGGGGGAGTGAAAGGAAAGTGTGTGTGTGTAACTGGTGAAACCAACACCTGAAGATCAACCAGGAGGAAACGTCCAAAGCAAAAACGCTACAGTTGAACTACGTAATCTCCAAATCAAACCAATAAGAGAGAAGAAATGAAATAAAAGCCCCCCCCCCCCGCACGTCCTTGCGTTTAGTATTGTGTGTTTGGTCAGAAAACAGCACTCAAGATTTCTGCCTTTAAACCGGATTAAAGCCAACGTTTAATCCACAAAACTCCGCAAATCACTAACTAGAGATGAGCTGCGTCACCTCTGACATACAGAAGAAAGAAAAAGAAAGAAGGAAATAAAGAAAGATTCTCAGTATTCAGAGCTTTAAAATCCCTTTCCCGGGGATGGATAAAATAAGAGTTACCTGGAAAAAGAATAAACCCACCCCATAAAACACAGAAATTAATTTGCAGACTTTAGGTTTACTATTATTCCCTGCACACGTCCCAAAAAAAAAAAAAAAAAAAAAAAAAAAAAAAAAAAAAAACATTGCTAAAAGTTAGCTATTCTTAGGAAACAAACTGAATCCGTCAATCCAAAAACCAACGAAACAATACCTCATGTGCTGTCGAGTCTACAGGAGAAACCCCTGTGCTATCAGCCCTTTCCTGAAGCTGACTCTAGACTGGATCTAGAACTCCTCACACTCGGGTTGGAGAAGAGTGCGGAGCATTTCACTGTGTTTTTTAATCCCCGCTCTAAAAACAGGACTCAAACTAGCTATACTTATATTCTCATTAAATATCACTGTGTTTATCCTCAAAAACTGCAATGGCAAATAGATAAATAATAACAACAGACATATTACTGGTACAAGAACATCAATACCAAAAAAACAAACAAAAAAAAAACCCTCTGGTGATTCTGGTCCTTCACAAAGTAATCCAAATATAAAGATTGAAAATAAAGTAAATCGATAATGAATGAAGTAATATCAACTTTGGAATCACTGCATTACAGGAAAGTCTGCCAGCCCCGAGTCGAACCAGAGAGAAAGGGAGAAACAGGTTTAAACTGAAGAGAAAGTGAGTTAACATTTGCTTTCTGTGCCATGTTGTTTCCCATTTGGAAAACTGTCCAATCAGCAGGGATCTCACTGGTGGTTGACACTAATAAACTTGTCCCCTATTGGCTGGAGTGGTTGACAGAGCTAGGAGACAAGTGGAGAGAAGTGTCTTCTCTCGTATGGCACTGAGTGAGACAGAGAGATGGAGATGAAGCGAGGAAATTAAAAATGGGTGTAGAAATGTGGAGCTGTGTGACAGTAGAAGGCGCTGTCCTGTCGTGTTTATCTCTGACAGCTTCAGTTCGAGTTGTGAGCGGCCGAACGATGTGTCACTCTTTCCTTCAGCACAAGATTTATTTCTTCTTCCCAAAGAAGCTGAAGCGCTTCTCGCGGTCTTTCTCTTTGCCGTCCTTGTTGCGCATGGTGACTCCACCCCCTTCGCCAGAGCTCGGAGAGATGGGAGGCATGGTCATCGCCCGGCTCAGGCCTCGCTGAGCGACAGGAGAATGCTCACCAGCTCCCCCTGAAGGCATGGAGGAATGTATGGCCCGAATCCAAGAACTCATCTCAGCCTGAGAGAGAGAGAGAGAGAGAGAAACAGAGTTAGAAAGAGACACAGGGAGTGACAGAGGGAGACAGGCAGAGAGAGAAGTGACAGAAAGACAGAGACAGGGAGAGAGAGGGAAAGTGAGAGAGAGAAAGAGAGAGAGAGAGAGAGAGAGAAAGAGAAAATATGAGAGCACGAGTGTAAATAAAAGATGTAAGAAATATGGCAGGTTGAGTGCGAGTAGCTCCCCCTTGTGGAGAATTTTCAGACTTTTCAGGAGAGTGAATGACTGAATAGCTACATGTGGTCAGTGTGGTTTGCTGCTAAAGGTGTTTGTCTCAGAGCGGGGCACTCACCTCATCCTTGGCCTGGAACAGGAACTCTTTTCCGTCTCCCAGCCTGAGGAACAGAGCACAGAGAAGCGTTACTCAGGGCTGTTCACACTGGGGCCTGGAGCACAACACTCACCGTTACCAATAACATCTGCCTCACCTGAGTTTGAAGACGTGCTTCCTCTTCTTGTAGTCATGGGCAACCTCGCAGATGGCCTCGCTGAGGCTGATGGGAACCTCTCCATGATACGGGATCCCATTAGAGGCGCTCTTATTGTCCTTATAGAAACCCATACTTCCCTTCCTCAACGCACAGTACACATTCTGCCAAGATCTGAGAGAGAGAGGGAGAGAGAGAGAGAGTGTGTGCAGGAAAGAGAGTGTGTGTGAGAGAGAGAAGTATAAAAAGATAAAACATTTAGAATAGTGTAGACCATTCAGCACTCACTCATCCACTGTTCCTATCTTATTCTCTCCTTCTACCATTCTTCAAGCCTTTTCTTTAACTTTTTACCTGTTGGCTGCTTTCTTGGCATGGCTCTCCATCTCATGTTTTCTGCAGAGCATTCCCTCCATGGCCTCGGAGGTGGGGTCCACTCTGCCAGGCAGTGTAGCTGAGGGCTCGTGTCGTGAGGCTGTGTCCAGTCCACTATCTCGCCCAGGACCGTTCACTGACTCGGACTCTGAGCCCTGAGTGGCCGAGACACCACAAACACACTCAGTCAGAGACGCTGAGGCTAGACAACATGCTGCAGTACAAGCAGACTGTATCACAGGCCTAAATAAAGCTGTCTCGATGAGGGGGGATAAACAACAGCCCACTGGACAAGTGCTTACTGTTTATGCTAACACTTTGGCTAATCAGCTTGTTAGAAGTTTCTGGTTAATTATGTTTATCAATGAGAAAGTACTAAAAAGAGTAAGAGGGAAAATACTCAATATTAATAAGATACAGATGTGGTACATGACCTGGTTTCTGTAAATTTCCTGGCTACCTAAGCTTGCCCACTAGCTTTCCCTGTAGGCTCCTTTAAACTGGCTAAATCTAGCTAGCTAACGTGCTAAAATATTAATTTTTATTTTATTAAGGTAATTTTATTAGGAAAATATCAATATAAATATTAAATACTCTTAGTCAGGCCACTACAATTTAAAAGTTAAAAATGTACTTAACCAATGCTTACTTTATTGAATTGTTTGATCATTAAACTGTACAAACACTGAAAACTCAAAACTAAAATCTGTTCTACTGACTCATAGAGTGGTGATAACGTCAGAAAACAAACAAGCACACAATGCAGGAGGACAGATAAACATGAGCAGTGACACGAATGGGAACGTAGTGACTAATTCTGGGAAATTTATGGACACAGGGTGCGGTGTGGAAAAACAGAACGAATGATGGAGTTACACAGGGAGTACTCGGACACACAGCACACTAAACCAGCCACAAGCCACAAGATCTTACAGACTCAGGCCTTTCACACAGAGAGTTAACACAGCGGGTTAAAAAAAAACAAAAAAAACACCTGAAGCAGTGAAGGTTAGTTTAGCCTCCATAGCGCAGACTTGGCGACAGTGGTGTTAGACTTTGCCTTGTTTCCTAGTTTTTATTTGTCAGTACTAAACTCTAATTAGTGATGAATGCAAGAATCAAGAATCATCTACTTTTTAAAAATTAACATATAAACAGAAAATTGTACCCATATATTTTTTTTAAAACTGTCAAAAGCCTTTAAAATACAGCATATAGGCCCTAAATACACTGTTAACTTCTACTTACAGTTAATTCTCATTAAAGGCTGATACACATGGTCATACATTTAACAGGACAAAGGCATTACAAAGGAAGCATTACATACACTAAAATAGACAATTTGAAAAAATTCCAGATGCAGCATTTTCAAACAGTAAAACATGGAAAGCTGTGGAAGCCAAGGGAGTGAATCTGGCACCCTCTAGCAGACCCAGTGGGGAACTGCAGCCACTGGTTTGCTAGGCAGCTACGTGGCTAAGCACAGTCAACATACTGTCAGCGATGAGTGGGAGGCAATGGTGCTAGCCTAAAGCTAGAAGTTAGCGTAGCTCTAAAGGGGTTAGTACTCACACGCTGCTGTGCCTTGTAGGGCTTTGGCACAGGCTTAGCAACCGGTTTAGAGTCTGGTTTAGAAAGTGGTTTAGGTTCCGGATTTGGCAGCTCAGATACTGAGACCGATAAGGACTGCAGGTAAGAGATGTGACAAGAGCTTGTTAGTGAGTGTGTATGTGAGTGTGCTTGTGAGAGAGAGAAGAAGAAATGTAATGTGTTAAACACATACAAGTATGTTGACATTGACACTTTGTGACACAGGATCCACAGACAAAGGGAAAGTTAGTTTCAGACAAGACCTTGATTTTTGACCCTGTCCTTCTACAAACAATACAAACACACACCTCAGACATTTTCTTCTTCTGATAAACCTATTTAACTCTAATTATGAAACATAGATATTTACACAACAACATTTAGAGAACCGAAGGAACAGAACACGTAACAGGATGATATTCAATGACACTGAAATGAGCTTAATTTTTTTTCAAGCTTCCAGAGCGACAATGAGTGTTTATAGAGAGAGAATAATGTAAAGTGTATTTGTAGCGATGCAGACAGTTTTAGAAACACACACTGAATGTGTGTCCTACCTGTGACGTGTCCTGGTCACTGTGCACTCCATTCACAGACACTGACTGGTTCAGTGTGGTCTGGTCCAAACTTGTCCTGAAAAAGTTAAATAAATTGATTAATTCATTAAAATGATATCATCCACGGTTGTATCCCTCCTGTTCAAATACATTTTAAAATGGCATCATAGTTTCAAAAATAATTTATTTAATTTTATATTTCCACAGCAATATTTTCACCATGCCTCCCCTATAATGGTACAGTGCTTAATTTACCTGGCTGCAGACTCATGTTCAGCCTCGGACTGTACCACTTCCTCCACGGGGGGAGGTGTGGGTGGTCTCCTTGCTCTCTCCTCCTCTTCCTTCCTTCTCTGAATCTCATGTTCCTCCAGCTGCATTTAGAGGAAGAGAGGAATGAGAGGAAGGTTGATCATAAGTTTTAATTAGGAATCTAAAAACAGGATCATTTATGATGGGTCTACCCTTAAATTTGATTACATAACGTGTGTCAGACCGTAGTGAGTTTCTCCAGTTGTACAAAGCGTTCATCCCAGCCTGCCGCCAGCTTCTCAAATGCTTCATGTCGTTTGATGAGGCTTTCTACTTCGTCCACGTTGGAGCCCAGTTCAGCTGCCCGCACCAGAGGCTCCTGACCTGCCAGCCATGACTCAGCTACTGACGCATCCCTGCTGAACTGCAGCACCTCCAGAACTAAAACACACACATAAACATTTTTATTGAAGCGTGTCATTTAAGAGGAGTATCTCAAAGCAAAGTAGGCTATTAAACCCTCTGCTTCTCAGCTAAAACATCCTCTCACATGTAAATGAATGCTATTTCAGTACAGATTTGTTACAAGATGTTGTTACAGGTTTAAACCGCTCACAAAATACTATCAGTCATTTTCTGACAGGGATAGATACTAATACATGGTACTGGACCAGTTCATGTCCATGTCTGAGCAGAAATGATGCACTGATTCACGCATGTATCCAGACACATTCCCACAGAGTTCCACACACCGATCTGAAGATGGTCCATTTTTTCCTGCCATTTCTGGTTGATTTCGTCTCTCTTTTCTTGAAGCTGCTCCAGTTTCTCCCGGATCTGTAAGAAAAACAATGACTGTCTTGTTTAAATGTGAACTATGTACAGCACTGTGCAAAAGTCAGATATCACCCTTTATTTAATAGCATCTAGTTTGTTGTTGAGTGTGTGTGTGTGTACCTCGTCTGAAGCGTAGTGGTTGTTTTTGAGCAGTGCGTTTCCCATGTCAGTGCAGGCAGTGAAGCTTCCGGCTCTGGCCTCAATCTCAGCTTTAATGTCCTGATGGTGTGCGATCACCAGCCCCGCAGATGACACATCCCTGAAACATACATCACTTGTTATTTAAACAGTACTAAATAATAACCAAGTTTTATTTATTCCGCAGGACTAGAATCAGTGTTTCTGAATTAGCTGCTGTCGCTATACATTCTTACACAAAATATATGTGTTTGAATTGAATATAGTCTTGTTTGAGCTGTAAAAACTACAGTATAAATGCATGTGTATGCATGTATGTTTATTAATATACATACCTAGGGCTGTCGTGGGACTGTATCTGGAGGTTGATTCCATCCATCCACAACATCAGATCTCGAACCATGTTGAAGAAGCGGAACTTCTCAACTGTGTCCAACAGGAGCAGTCGTCTGGACTGAGTGGCAGCTAGCAGCCCCTCCCAGGCTTCGGTGACAGACCGCTCGTGTCTGTGAATGTCCTCGGCTTTCTCTCCAGCGTAGGCTTTCTGCAGACGAGCTGCATCGTCTTGCACCTGAGTCACCTGCAGGGTCAAAATGTAAGGGCATTAAAATGGGCAAATGTAGGTGAAGGGCATTAAAATATAATGTATTTTATACTATTATGTAAACTAGATTATTGTATTAATGGAATTTTTTCTCTGTGTGCATTATTTAGTTAAACACTGCATGATTTGGTCTGTTGATACAAATAAGAGTAGAAAACTCATAAGAAAGATTATCTGAGAGTAAATAACACCTCATTTTCATTTGCACCATATTTCCCTGAAAGTTTTCAACTTCAAACTTTAGCCAAACAATCACTTAAAAGTCCCCATACAGAGAGTGGACTTGTCACTTTTAAAACAGGCAGTTTTTGACTCTTACACATATGAAGGAAGCACATACACCATTTATCAGCAGGCAGAGTGTGTACTTGTAAGTCAAAAACCCCTCACCTGTCCACTGAGAGCCTGCACGTCGTGCTCATATGCAGTGTGCTGGCGATGGAGGTGCTGGACAGTGTTAAGATCTCGACCGAGCTCGGCTCCAGCCAGCGCGTCTCTCTTCTCCTTCACTCTGCCCAGCGCCTCGCGGGCATCCTGGTGGAAGCGGTGGAGCTCGTAGGAAGCGGCTAGCATCTGCGTGCGCGTGTCCATCAGCTCCAGCAGGTCGGCCCAGGCCTCGTTCAGCCCGTCCTTCCACTCTGCCACGCTGGCGTTCTCCGGGTGACCCGATTCTATCAGTTCGTCTGCCTGGCCATTCACCGCGTCCACTCGCTCCTGACCGATGGCACTGGTGTCCCGAGCAAACTCCCGGAACTTATCACGCAGCATCTGACAGGAACAGGGAAAGGAAATAAAAATGTAGTTTATTACATTTTGGAAATGAGTGTTGATATAATATATAAAATCAATCTGTTTGCAGATAAATACATAAATGTATGCTAATAATCTGATGTTACAAATTAAACTTATTATTATATTATCAACTTTAGTTGTTAAAGGGGTCATATTTTGAAAATGCAACGTATAAGACACAGTTTAACGGAGCAGTACAGACACAATGAGTGCAGAGAAATAAAAGCACTGAGTAAAAATGGAGAACAAGAAAATGGAGAATAAAGAGAACTGAGTGAAAATGGCTAAAAACCAGAGCTTCTGCTTCCTGTTCCTCACTGCTGTGCGCTCAGGTTGGGGTGAGCAGTGAGTGGCTTATTATCATTTAAAGGAACAGACGCTGACACTGGATGTTCTGAACAAGGCTGTGGTATTTGTCCAAAGCAGGTCAATGACATTTGTTTAAGATGCCAGAACAATGTACAATATGTCCCCTTTAAAAACAACTAAGAAATAAACATAAAAAAAGTTATGAAAACATAGCAAAAATAAATATTGTTTATAATACTTCTACAAATCCAAATCCAAGAGAGTATGGTGAAAAGAGTAAACTATCGTACGGTGACATGTTCGTAGTCCTGTCCGAGTTCGTGAGAGCCGGCAACCACCTCCCTCTCAGCGATCCACTGCTCCAGATCATCCACCTCTCTCTTCAGCTGAGTGAGTCTCAGCCTCTCCTGCAGCCTCCCTCGCCTCTCCTCAGCCAGGTCCTTCAGCCCTGCGTACAGCTTATCCACCTGAGCCTGCCTGAGGGTGATCCTCTCACTGATACACACACACACACACGCACTTACTGTGATTCTTACTAGAACAATCAGATCACTTTAAATCAAGTGGTCTGTGGTGGCCAGAGGCCCTCCGCTCCAGTTTAATCAATCACTGAATGCTCCTCACCTCTCAGGATGCTCGCTGTTCACCATCAGTCTGCTGCTGTTGGCGAGCTGGTGGATGGTCTGTGCGTAGTCCTCCAGAGCCTGCTCCAGGATCTGATGCTTCTTCACCATCACCACAGCGCTTTGCTCATCCTGTGGATACAGTTAAGTTACATGAGTAGTTCAGAAAATGGGGGTTGATCATTTTGAACTAAAATATACCACAGCATGTCTACCTATCACACCCGACAGACACACTCACCTTGGCCTTCTCCTCAGACATCATGTGCAGCTCCTGTTCTCCCATCCAGGCCTCTGCCTCGGCTGCGTCTGCATAGAACTGCTGCGCTCTGTTGGCCTCAGCTAAGCGTGTGTGTCTCTGTTCTGTCTCTGAGATGAGCCGGGCCCACAGGTCTCCGAGCTCGGCCAAACGCCCTTCCAGGGCCTCCTGCCGCTCTTTGTCCATGCTGCCACCATGAGCCTGTATGTCATCGATGCGGGGTTGATGGCCCTGGATCTCCTTCTGCAGGGTCTGAGGGTGGACAAAGAATAGAGCAGCTTTTACAAGAAGAATTTAGAAACAAATGCAATGAGAAACAATATTGTTAGACATTTTAAAATGGGGTTAACTGGTAAATAACAAGTATGTTACAGTTGAAATATTTTCATCAAAATGGATTCCTCGTTCAGTTACCTATTAGCATGTTTAAAATGATCTTAATTTAATTCAAAATAAATGCTGCCTTCAATAGTTCTATTTTTGTTTAGAAATTCTTTGAAATCATCTGAGACCTTTTTTAAAATTATCTTTATTACATACATTAAAATGTTATTGTCACATAAACAGAAGCATAAACACTAAAGCAGTTCACTAGCTCACTCCACTGTCTGAAATAACTTCAATACGTTAAGCCCTGTTTAAACCATAAAAGCTTAGAGCTTGACTACATTCTTTGTAAAATTGGACTCCTTCTTTCATTCACTGTGAACTGTCTCTAATCCCTGTGTTAGAGCCAGAGAAAGAGATCCAATTAAAGTGCACCTCTTTTCACCCGCCTGATAAATCTCATTTCATACCAAAACAAAGGTATTTCCCGGATTGATTTAATCTGCCTCACTATGAAAAGGCACCAACACCGAGCTGAAAAACTGTCAATCAAATCGAGGCAGAAATGACTGTATGTACGCGCACAAGTGTGCGTGTGATACCTGGTTCTTCTTGATGAGGAGCTGCACACTGGGAAGGTCTTTGCCGTGATCTGTGGATGTTGCCAGGGGCATTCTCTCTTTCACCCACAGCTGCAGAGGAGACAGACATAAAGAGACATTCAATTAATCTGCAACTAAATTAGATGCCTGCGTGTATGGGTTTGTAGATATGTGTGTCTCACTATTTCATCCTCCAGGTCCCTGTTGAACTGGTGAGCTTCTTTAGAGGATAGCAGCTTCTGCCGTCTCTGATTAAGTGGATCCTGAAGCTGAGAGAAGGTGTCAGCCACTCGGCGCTGCTGACTGTCCACCTCCACTATCCCAGCATCCTCCTGGGCCAGGGCCTGGGCCTGAGACTGCAGGGCCTGCACCTCCTTCTCACGCACATCCATCTGGTGCTCCAGCATCTGACGCACACACAAAAAAATATAACTACTACCAGCAACATCAATTTTATCCTCTATCTTGCTACTTTGCACTGTAATGAATGGCTATACTTTTTGCTATAAAAGGTGCACAAGTAGCAAGTAGCTCTGACAATATACTTTGCAGCTAATGCCATGTTCCAAGTGACACACTTTCATAGTCTTGAATATTTAATTAATATTCTGATCTTCTTTCATAAACCAGTTACTTAGCAGTTTGTCCCTGCTGAACCACCGTACCTGGTGCTTCTTGAGGAGGATGTTGACACTGGTCAAGTCCTTGCCGAAGTCATCGCTCTGCAGCTGGGAGGAGAGGTTCTGGAGCCAGGAGTCGAGTGCGGAGCAGCTCTGAGTGAACAGCTCTGCACGGTTAGCATCAAACAGACACTGAGCTTTGGTCTGAGTGGTGTTCTCCAGCTCCTCCCACTGTTTCTGTAGAGAACGTAGAGTCTCTGACACAGTCTCCTCCAGTTCAGGCTTCTCCGCCACCAGAGCCTGACCCTCCTGAGAGAGAGAGAGAGAGAGAGAGAGAGAGAGAGAGAGAAAGACCAAATACATTGATCAAATCTGAGCCAATTGACCATTTTGTGTAAGATTTGGTGTGTGCATATGTGTTTTTTTGTGTGTGTACAGTACCTTGTCGATTTTGTCCAGCCAGTCCTTGTTGGAGGCCAGCTCGGCCATAAAGGCCTGGTGTTTCTGCCACTTGCTGTGCAGGTTCCTGGCCTCGTCATAAGACATGTCCTGAGCTGTCAACATCTTCTCGTTAATCCAGAGGGTCAGCTGCAGAAAGAGAGGGAGAAAGATAAAAGATAGACAGAAGAAAAAGAAAGAGAACAGTGAGGAAAAACATTCCCTTTTAGAGTTTTTTCATCTTTGTATATACATGAATTTAAATTAAATTATCTTTATTTAACAACAGTCCAGCTTGGATCTGTTTAACCAATGAGATGGCATTTTTACCTCCTGTCCGTCCTGAAGGAAGTGCTGGAGCTCCCTGTTGTCCTTCAGTTTGGCCAATAGATCATTAGCAGCCTGTTTATTCTTCTGGTGTCTGTTATTGAAGGAGAAATGTTCAGCAGGGACACAACCAATCATCATAAATCCATTCCATCCATCCATTATCTGTAAGCGCTTATCCAATTTAGGGTCACGGGGGGTCCAGAGCCTACCTGGAATCATCCGGCGCAAGGCGGGAATACACCCTGGAGGGGACGCCAGTCCTTCACAGGGCAACACAGACACACACACATTCACTCACACCTACGGACACTTTTGAGTCGCCAATTCACCTGCAACGTGTGTTTTTGGACTGTGGGAGGAAACCGGAGCACCCGGAGGAAACCCACGCGGACACAGGGAGAACACACCAACTCCTCACAGACAGTCACCCGGAGCGGGAATCGAACCCACAACCTCCAGGCCCCTGGAGCTGTGTGACTGCGACACTACCTGCTGCGCGCCACCGTGCCGCCCCATCATCATAAATATCATCACATATATCAATATTACTACTTTAATGCAGAGGAGTCAACGTTTTTACACTGGAGACCACCATTTTTATCAGAAATTTCCCCTCTCAACTAAATCAATCTATTCATTATGTAAACTACTGCAACGTCTGCCCTAATGCCGTATACCTCTGCCCAAATTAACAATCATAGTAATAATAAGACATTAATGATAATACTGATATTAATTTATTGTTACTCTTAATGGTAAACTCTGTAGGAGCAGAAATACACTCACTGTGAAGTTCACACAATGTTACCCTATTTAAATGTGTCACAAATATCCAGAGTCAAGTACTACAAGGTCCTGTGTTATTCCTATAATGTGCACTAGAGGGACCCATGGCTATCACAAAGTGAACTCTTGTCTTCCTATGGCAGATCTCCTTGTTCTCTGTGTACCTCTCCTGAATGGAGTCGGCCTTCTCCTGGATCTTGTCTGCGTTGGCGTTTCCGTCTGACACAAGGCGCCTTCCAGATTCCACCACGCTATTGATCTTCTCCTCGCTGGCCTCCATGGTGGTGAGGAAGTCCTCGTGCTTCTTTATGGCCTCCAGTGCTCCCTGCAGGCTGCTGGGCATCTCAGTGTGTGACAACACATACTCCTATATGCAGGATCACATACATAAATAATGGATTACATTAACCACCAGGCAACAGTGATCCACAAACAATAAGGTTTCAAGTATTACATTTACAGTTGGTTCCCCTACAGTACACTTACAGTATTTACACTTTACAACTGGTTCCATTTAGTTTACGCATGCATACAACGTGATTACTCCTCGCCTCTTACTTTCACATTTTCATCTGTGCATTAGGAGTGTGATCACTGTGCTCTTAGCTACTGGTAACTAGTATTTTCAGAAAACATGATATAGTGCACTCCAGTTTGCCGTTTCCACTATATATATATATATACACATACACACACACACACACACACACACACACACACACAAATAAATAACTTAACCTATAAAACTCATCCCACATGGCCAAGTCAAGAGTCTGGAGTCTGACCTGGCTGTTGAGGAAACCTTCAGCCTGCTTGGCGTCGCGGAGGAAGGTCTGGAAGTCAAAGGCCTGAGCAAGCAGACAGTGTCTGCTCTCCCACATCCTTCGAAGCTCATGCCAGCCTGTGTCCAATGCCTGCAGGCGCTGGGCTAGGAACATGTGCTGAGCGTCTGTCTGACCCTGGGTTACCTACACAAACATATACACACACACAATTTAAGTCTTTGCTGATTAAGTAATCTGAGTCATTTCTCGGCAGGTAAACTGCTAGTCTTGTGGAGTACAGTAAGGTCTGTCTTAGGTGCATGTAATTTATGCATCTTTATAATTGCAGGCATCTGAATATGAGTAAAATCCAGAGTGTTTACCTCAGCTCCGGTGGCCCTCATCTTCTCATAGTCCTCACGATAGTTGTCCACCTCATTCTTGATGGCCTCGTGCTGGGCCAGCAGCCGCTCGGCCTCTGCCAGTGAGGTGGGCGTGTCCTCGGAGGCCACGGCCGTCTGAGTGCGTGAGAGCCAGGCCTGGAAGTCGTCCAGGTCCCTAAGAAAGCCCTGCAGTTTGGAGGCTTCTCCTAAGGACTCTTCACGCCGCTTCATGGTGGAGCGAAGTTCCTCCCACACCTCCTGGATCTCCTCCAGCCTTGCGTGGATCTCTCCAGCCTGCTCCGGATGCTCCGAGGCCAGCTTCTCTGCTTCTGAGCGCAGACCACCCAGCTTACCCTGTGTGAGGACAAGTGTGAGCTCATGTGTATACAAGTGTGTATGCTTGTGTGTGTTCGTGTTTGGGTGTGTACCTGTATAGCTTCCAGATCTCTCTCCATGCCGGTGAGTTTGCGCTGGAGGGCCATGACGCCGGCCAGATCATTGCCCAGGCTCTGAGTGGACTCAATGACTTTGGTTTTTTCTTTCATCCAGCTCTGGATCTCATTACACTCCAGATGATAGTTCTGAATGTTAAGAGCAGAATCCAGAGCCTGCTTCCTCTGATCTGCCACTCTCTGGAAATCACTCCACCTGCCGACACAGAAAGAGCGGGCTTACGGGACCTGGCCGCTGCTCCAGATGAAATGTATCTGGACATTATATGTGTATCTAAGCGTGGGACATATTGCTGGATCTTAACTAACTGCGTGTATGCATGTGTTATTACAGGAGAAATTACACAGGTTTGTGTTTAGATGCTGTGTGTGTGCAGGCTGGAGGTGTGTGGATGGGCTTTGTACCTGTTGTTGAGCTGATCCTGTGTCTGGTTGATTTGCTCTTTGTTGCGGTTGTCAGATTTGAGCAGCTGTTCAGCCACCTGATTAACATCAGTGATGCGGGAGCCCAGGTTATTCATCTCCGGCTCCAGAGTTTCAAACCTACAAGCCCATAAAATAAGAATTAACAACAATAAAACAAGCCATTTACAACCATCAAACGACAAGGCGACCAATATACCACAATAACAGAACCCACCTGCCACCCACCAAGCAGCCCATAAACAACCATAACACAACCCATTTAGAACCATAATACATTACACAGTGTTGTGTAATACTGTAAGAACTATTAGAACAAATGAACACACGCAGCCCCCTCACCTCTGCTGGACAACCTCCAGGTCCTCCAGTTTGGAGGGGATTTCCATGTTGTGAAGCCACTGCTCCTTCTCCCCGATCCACAGCTGGCAGGCTCCAGCCTCGCTGAACATGCGGTAGAGTGCTAGCGCCCCCTCCAAGGCCTGCCGCCGAGCTGAAGATAAGGCCTCCAGCTCCTCATAGCGCTGCTCAATAGCAGGCAAGCGTCCCTCCACCTGATATATAGAAGAAGAAATATCAAGGTTTAATACATATTGTTTTATTCCATACAGACACTTTCATATCGTCACTGTCCAAACACACCATCATCTCTCCAAAACAATGAATAACAAAACCAAAGCAAAAAGCATAGGTTTGGGGAATTCTCCTTACACAAATTTCCTTAATTTTTATTCACATATTTATAAAGTAGTGTTTAAAGCAATAATAGGTAAGAGTAGATATATTTGCTCCCAGGATCCCCTTACATTTGCAGTGTCTCCTAAAAATGAATCATGTTGGGGAAGGAGGAGGGGTGTTTTCCTACTCTCCTTCAAAACTTACATAGTGCAGTTTCTGCAGTGCTGAGCTTGGAGTAGAAATGACAGAAGCCCTATTCTCCCTAATACAGCTCAGTGAAGTATCACAATGATATTGAAGCTGTGATAGTAAGGTAAAAATATTACCTAGTGTTGCTTTAAATGTGTCAGTTTGAGCTCCTGTGTGTGTTCGTGTGTATGTGTACACACCTGTGGCGAATTGGCGTAGGCAGGGGGCAGCGTCTCTGCCTGCTCATGTAGTGAATCTATAAGAGAGCGATGGCTCTGGATCTCCTCCTCCACTTCTCTCTGTTTCCGCGCCAGTGTCTGGGTGGAGAACTCATCATGGCCGACCTCCTGACTCGACACCTGCCACAGCACACGGATCACCAGGTTACTAATGTGTCTGTGTGACTCAAGTCCCCAACTTCCACCAGCAGCCCCCAAGGCCTGGTGTTAAAACCTTCAATTTGTATCAATTATCTCTAACACTTTTGTTTAAAGCCTGTAAAATGACTACATTTATGTTTACACTAATAACATTAGAGCCTTGTTTTGTACAGAATATTTACACTGAAGAATCTTTAGTAAAATGTTACGTTGAAGAGTGACACAGAGGAACAGAATGCAGCAGACGAGGAGGGAGTTTTGTCACCTGTCTGAGTGTCTCCAGGAGCCAGGCCTCCATGTCATTAGCGTCAGTTTGGAACTGGTGCAGAGCTACGGATTCCTTCAGACGCTGCTCACGTAACTGAGACGCCTGGACGTAATGGGGAGGGAAAGAAAGAGAGAGAGAGATTGTAACACTACTGGGAAATACCTGGTTTCACATATTTCACACATTGTTACAAATTGGTTTAGCTGATGTCTAGCACAAGCTTCCTCTGAGGTTAAGTGTCACAGCGTTGTTTTAAACTGTTGCACCCTTTACCCTAAATGTCTAACAATCTGGTAAGTGAACACTAACTGCCAATTCCAATACATCAGCTAAATATCTCGCACTATGCTGAGAGCTGAAGGAGATGTGAAGCATCTATACTTAATCTGACTGTTGATTCCGCTCTCTCTATATTTCCTCTCATTCCTCACCTCCTCCAGGTGGCTCCACTGAGCTCTGATGTCGTTGATTCTGTCTGTGACCTCAGGGGCTCCGAAGTGTCCCTCGTTGATGAGCTGCTCTCCGGAGGCGATGCTGTTGCTGAGTGGACCGTAGCGAGCGGCCATCTCGTCTCTGAAGGCCTCGTGTTTGGAGAGGAGGTGCAGAGCTGAGGACAGGTCACGTCCGCAGTCTCCGCTGGACAGGATCTGCTCCTGCTCCCTGATCCAGGCCGACTCCTCGCCCAGCTCCCACAGGAACTGCCACAGACGACGAGACTCCTCCAGCTTCGATCTCCGCTCCCCTGCCAAACGGCCGAGCTCCTCATACGACTGCCCCAGCAAGGACACCTTCTCCTCCACCAGGGCTGGCTCGCATGGCTTATAGGCTGCTCCAGGAGAAAGGGAAGGAGAGAGAGAGAAATAAGTAACAATCTAGACAATGAAATGTAGAAAAACCCATACCCCAATCTTAGTTTTTAGTTATGGAGTGCTTCATGCTTCATATGATTAAGTATGTTTGTGTATGAGTGTGTGTGTTTATACCAGGAATATCTCTCATTTGTGGGGACCAAAACCTGTTTATCCACTTACACTGTTGAAACATGTGTTCCTTGTAGGGACTAGGACCACTATTTGGGGACCTCACCCCACAGGTTAAATTGTTATATTTTAAGTTAGGGTTAAGTTTAAGGTTAGGGTTAAACTAGTAGTAAGCCTCCACTAAATGAACTGAAGTCTATGTAATGTCTCCACAATTCACATTTCACAATTTACAAGACACTCACTCATTTCATCTGAAGTGAAGCGTTTGGCTGCTGCCTGAACTCCCCTCACCCTCTCGGCCTGAGCGGATATATCTGCCTCCACCAGAGTGTGCTTCTGCAGCAGGTCCTCCACATCATGAAGGTGTTTCCCACTGTCCTGACACTGTAGACGACCCTGAACACACACAGCCAGGTCAACGATTTAGTATTAAAGGAGTCACACTGAATTACTGCCCTATCACATTAAATTGGGGATCTGGAGCCCACCAACACACACACTGTAAGAAGATCACCCAGGCAGTCTTTTGTGAACAGATGAGTTTGTTTGTGTGAACGGAGAACAGAGAAGAAAGAGAAACAAATCGCCTAAAATCCAGAGCTTCTTCTCGTCGTTCTACTTGAAATAATGCTTCAGCAGAATCACTATCATAGGTTAGAGAAGGACAGAGTGAGGCCAATGCGTTCATCACCCAAATGCACACACCTTCATGTCGCCCATCCAGTCCATGATGTATCTCATCTCCTCTAGCAGCCTCTGCAGGTCCCTGTGTGCGTTCAGTCTCTCTCTGCGGGCGGCAAGCAGCTCCTTCAGGTACTCCCAGAGACGCAGGACGTTATCCCTGCGTGCCAGGATACGTCTCACCTCGTGATATCCTTCTGCTTCAAGCTCTCGAGCCACAGACTCCACAGCAGCCACGCGCTCTCCATATGCTCCGATGTCTGTCTCTATGGCCTCATGCTTCCGCGTGGCCGCCTCCACTGCCCCCAGGTCAAAGCCAAAGTTATCCTGAAAAGGGGGACAAAGAAATGTTTATTTAAACAGCTTCATTGTTACTGATGTTGTTTACTGATCTCTGTGGGGGATTAGTGAACACATTAGTGTTAAAGTCATCTTCCTCTCGCCCTCTCTCTCTCTCACCTGAGACACTAGTCTCTGGTTCTCACTCAGCCAGGTCTCTCTCATTGCAGCTTTGCGGTCAAAGCGGGCGGCCAGCATCTCCAGCTTTTCCTGACGAATCAGCTCATTCCTTAGAGCTAGCTCCCGCTCGTGCTCTGCCTTCTCCAGCCGCTCCCACGCCTGTTCAACCAATCACAGACACGCAAAGCCGTCTATGCAATGGCTATGACTAACGCAATGGCTATGACTGCTAGAGTAATAACCAGTATTTACAGCTTTGAATAATTTTCTCATGGAATTGAGTAACTTTGTGTGTGTGTGTGTGTGTGTGTGTGTGTGTGTGTGTGTGTGTGTGTGTGTGTTTATGCGTGTGGACCTTGTTGATGTCAGAAATGAGTTTGCCCTCCCGAGGCATGTAGACTTTCTGGTTGTTAGCTCTCATTTTGCTCTGGATGGTGAAGAGGAGAACCTCCAGATTGCCCTTCTCTGTAAACCTGTCAATACAGGAAAAAAAGTGATATTTCAATATATAAAATGATATAATGTGTAAATATAATTTAATATTATTAATTTAGATGTGGCAGAAAACAAAGTTCTGGGCATTAAAATACAAATATTGCGTGTGTGTTTGTACAGACTTGGGTGGTTTCTCCACGGTGCGGTAGGTGTTGAAGGCCTGCAGCTGGTTCTGCACGCCACTGAGAGAGTTGGCGAGCTGACGGTCGTTCAGTGTGACAATGGTCTGCTCGATCCACTGCAGCAGCTCTGACGCCAAAGTCTCATACTTCTCAATCAGCTGGTCAGCCTCGATGGCATAGTCCAGCACCTACACACACCACAGCCATTAAAACTCACATACAGCCTCATTAGCTGCTCAGAGATGAAGCAGGATATCAGTACTGTAACAAATCTACCCTGAAATAGCTGTGTATTTCTGCCTCCTTTCAGATTCCCATCTTAAAGGCTTTGATTAAAAATAGCTCATGTTAAAGCAGGGTTTTTTAAAGAGGTAGTACTCTATAAGCCTCAGTACTGACCCATCAGTGAAAGTGCACACACACACACACACACATACCTTTCCAATTCTCTTGCCCTCCACGGCGAGTGCCTTCATCTTGCTGAAGTAGTGGTAGTAGGTGGCAACATAGGTGATGATAGATTTTTCATCAGGCTGATCCACATTTACATCTGGAGAGAGAGAGCGAGAGCGAGAGTGAGTGCAAGTGAAAGACATTGAGAGCGAGAAAAAGACAGAAAAAAGAAATTGAGATAGAGAGCAAGAGACAGGAGTTAAAAACAGAGAGCAAGAAAAAGAGAATAAAATAATCAGAGAGAGAAAGTAAGATACAAAGAGGGTTCTTGTCCACCATTTTTTTTTCAGGAAGAGAGTAATACATATAACATATTTATATAGTTCTGTATGAAATGCATGTACAAATATGATACCACTAGGAAGAGTGTTTAAGTGTGTGTTATTTTTATCGCCTGCAAGTATTAAACTAAAGACATAATTTTAGTGTCTCTGTCTTTCTCATTACAGCATGCGCACACACACACACACACACACACACAGCATGTCCACTCAAGTCTTAAAGTCAGCCTTAATCCAGAATTAATTACAGTAATCCAGATAGCTCTTGGCCAGGTGGGTGACAGAGAACGGAGCGAGTCTGTATTTTGTGTTTGTGACAGTGTGTGTGTGTGTGTTTAGTGTGTAGTTTATACCCTCTGGGTCCAGCAGTTTGGTGAGGCCAAGCTCCTTCTCTGCCACATTGAATGCATTCTGCAAGTTGTAGTGAGCATTGGAGCGCTTCAAAGTGTCAAACTCAATTAGATCCGGCCTGAGAGAGAGAGAGAGAGAGAGAGAGAGAGAAATTAAATAAAAAACAAGGGGGTACAAGCTTGTGGAAGACGCTTCTCCACAGTAAACATGACAGATTTGTGTAAGTGTTTATCTGCTGGTCCTGCTCAGAGGAGTGTGAATGAGGCAGAAAACAATGAGAAATTCTTATTTATTTAAACCGCTGTTGATTTATTGCTGTGTAAAGTATACCGACTGAACACTTTTGAACTTTATTCATCAGCCAGGGGGCGCCAGTCAGCCATTTAGACTGCACTGCAGCATCTAGAGAGAGTGATCTAATGTATTCTCTTTATTTAGGTCAACTTATACTGTTGTTCTTTTTGCTTTTCCTCTCCACTGCAGTGTGTGTGTGTGTGTGTGTGTGTGTGTGTATGAACAGAAAAAAAAGAACCCAAAATCTAGTAGAGGAGAAGAACAGATTGGGAGTAAATGGGCACAGACGGATGGACAGATGAGTGTGGCTGAAGAGTGAAGGCGGACGGTGGCTCAGGTGGGCCATTAAACTGAAGCATTAAACAGGTGGGGCAAAGTCAATGGGGAAGAGGTGAGAAGTGGCACAGTTAACGCTGACTTCTGTTGCGGCAACAAAGTAAACACACACAAATGTCCGTTATCTTTCCAGATATGTTCTGCATCACCTTTCCGACACTGTCAGAATAAATATACTCTCACAATGATCACAGTATTAATAACTCATAAAGTGAAATAAAAATATGGTGGTAATGCACGTGATCCACTAATTTAGAGTGAAACCCTTTCAGCTAGTGTTTACCGTTCATATTATAACTAGCCAGTGAACATGTGGTTCTGATATAAGGAGCAAAATTCAGTTAATAATCCTTTAGTAGTGCATGTCTGGTTCAGGTATCACTGATATTTATTCCCCAGGAAACCATTAAAGCCACTTTTCGTCCCCCCCTGCTGCGAGAGGCTTTTCACGGGTAATAAAACATATCAATAAGAGTGAGCTCAGAGGCAGCGGCTCATAGTGGAACAGAGCGTAATGGTTTTTAGGACGTATTTGACTGATCTGCTGTTGGCATTCAGAAGTTATACGACTGACAGGTTCCAGCTGCTGACTGGAATTCCTCTAGGCGTAACTGTGCATGCATGTGTGTGTGTGTGTGTCTACAAATAAAGAATAAAGAAGACTGTGTTTTTCTCCCTCTTTCTCTCTCTGTGTATGACTCAGGGTGTTTGAAGGCATTTTTTATGTTTAAATATTACAGGCTTTCTTAATGACAGCCATAGTCACTGCTGTCATTGCAGGGGTGTGTGTGTGTGTGTGTGTGTGTGTGTGTATACCAGAATTATGTCCCATTTTGGAGACCAAAACCTGTTTACACACCCAAATTGTTAGGACATGTCTTCCTTGTGGAGACCACCAGCTGCCCCCCACTCATTGTAAATCAAGACATTTTAAGGTGAAGGTATTTTTTACGATTAGGGTTAAGGTTAATATTAGGGTAGTAGTTCTTCGGTGGAGTGCAGGTGTGCATGGGGGTAGAGTGGCAACCATGATGGAGGGATGTGAAAGCAAGACCATCAATATTAGCCACCAAGTGTATTAACCTTATGTTAAACAGGGACAGCTTCTTACTTCAAGGTAAAGGTTTCTTTAAGGTACAATAAGATTCAAATTATTAATTTAATAACGGTATCATCTTCTGTTCTTCATGCTTAAATATATTAATTCAAATTCTACCATTAACAAGGTTCATGAAAAGAAGGGACTATGTGGCATTTCCATGTCATTTAACTGAGAGAGGTTCAGTGTAACAGCCTTAAAGAGTCAGAGGAGATCCTCACATGGATAGTAACACAAATTTGAAAGGCTACCTGTGCTTGTGAACAATGGCGTTGAAGGCGAGGCCGTCTCTCCAGCTGGTGGTGAAGTTGTGAACGTTAACGTTCGGGTACCTGCAGGAACGACAGGCCATTAGTGTTTATAGCAGCAAACAGTGGTCATCAGAGTTCAGCCGAAGGAACATAGTGCTGACTAAAATCATCTGCTCTCGCCACAGGTCAACACTCGGCACCACCATGCTGTCTCTTTTTCCTTTCTCTCAATTGCTTCATCTTTCAAAAATTCACTGTCATTCTTCAATACTCTTCAATACTCTGCATTCTTTTATCCTTTATTTCCTCCCATCCTTTTTCCCCCTCTTCATATTCTGTTCAGTCCTAAATTCTGGCTTTTTATTTCCCAACCTACTTCGCTTTGTCTTTTCTTTCCCCTCACATTTTCACTCTCTCTCTCTTCCATCCTCTCAACTCTTAATTCTTTCTTTCTTTTACCCACCCCGCAGTCTTCATCTGGCACCAGAGCAGTAGAGCGTCTTTGGCTGATTTCTTCTCTTTGTTGTCCTCTGTCTCCACACTGATGTCCTGGATCTACAAATGTAAACATAAATAAACACACACACACACACACCAGATTAAATAAAATGCAGTGTAAAGAGAGAATCTAGTCTTGTTCATATATGTGTGTACACCACTGAGAAGGCGGTGTAGTTAATCTCCCCTCCTAGGTATCTACTCTACTGGACACTGGTTGGTCCCTGCTTTGTTTCCCACTACCACAGCTACCTATAAAATGTAGCTTTTGACTTTGCAAAACAGTGGGTTTAGAAACCCACAACAAAGAGGCACTAACGTTAGGCATTGTTTACTCATCGTGTATTTGCATGTTGTTGTTTGGGACTGAATACAGCTCTGTCATCAGTTCAAATAGATCAGTATTGTTTATTGCTTCCTTACTGCAGCGTCCAGCTCTTGCCGGAATCTTTTGTCGGCCACCGATCCAAGGAGCGTTCGAACTTCCTTAAAAGACCATGATGTAATTTTACAAGCTGCTGTTGTGAATCGGATAAAAACAAATAAGATCTCTGCTGTAAGTAGAGATTTTACAGATGGTGAGTTTGTGACAGATGTCTGGATTGCGTGGTGTAGTGTGACAACTCTTTATGGCCAATCGGCACTGTGCAAGGTTTACACATCACTGTTTAGTCCCTACGTGTCTCGCTTGGAACCATGAAAGAGCAGGGACTAAAAAAGAACCCAATTCCGGGGACTAGGGCCAGATTTACCTGATGGAAAGCAAGAAAGCAGAGAAGAGCTGAGTAGAGTAGTGTAGGTAGAAGGAGAAGGAGGTCTAGTTCTTGTTGATTAGAATTAGAAGTTTTCCAATTACCAATGGTATTCAATGCTTTTAGGACATTCTCAGCCCTCTGGTGTTAACAGGAATGTTATGAGCAAACAGCTAAAGAAATGAACACCAATTCATAAAACTAGATATAGCTGGGTCAGAGCAAAAAGTCTAATGAGACAAAGCTATTATATTCAGAGCTGTCAGATATAGAGCAAACTCCAAGAGACCAAGCAGCAGGGGATTTCAAACAATATTGGATTCATGACCGGAATATGCCGACACACACACACACACACACATCTTCATAACACACATCATGCCCATACAGACATGGACAAGCCCTAAATAGATAACTAAGAATACAACACTAAGAAAGAAATCATAATCATGAGATTACATTAATCTGACCATTAACTCCCCTCCACTGGCTTTTGCCGATTGTAATCTATAATTACGTCCCTCTGCTCCAAAAACACAACAAAACAAACAATCCGTGCATTAACAGACTAATCTGAACCATCCTGAACAGAGTGTAATCAGGCCGTCCGGCCGGGCTTCCATAATTAGCTTCGGTTTCAGCCGAAGGAACTCAACCAAAGAAAAGAATACAAGTCCGCTGAGAGGTCAGCGAAACCATTTACAGCCAGATCATAATTATGGGGCTTAAACTGAAGATGACAGGCAGGAGGCATCTTGACAGAGAAAGCTGTACTGGGCTCGCTCCACCAAGGTCTTTAAAACAGTGTTTTAAAAGTGACTCTAATGCTGGGTTTTTCAATTAAAATTCAATGACGTCTTCCTAGCAAAGGTTCAAACCTTGCTGCTTTTTCACCTGGCTGCTCTTGATTAACACCCCCCCTTTGAGACCTTTTAAGACTCCTTGGTTTAGAACCAGCTGCTGGAAATAATGACCACAACCTGTTCTGTCTGTTTCTCTATAAACAACCGTCATTGATCACGGTTCTGGTGAGAACCTTTCACCTCCGGTGGTTATTTTGCAAAAGAAACATAAACACAGACATGGGTGGTCTACTGATGAGTGTCTGCTCCCATACCTGGAAGCGCAGGATGATGGTCCAGATGAGGCCGAGCGTGAGACGGTGGTTTCCGTCGACGATGTCGTGAGAGCCCATGTTCTCCAGGTGAACCTTCTGTTCCTTGAGGAACTGCAGAGCTTTGTCCACGTTTTCCAGGCAGTGGATTCGCATGCGGCCCTTGGTGGGCTTCGGCTGGAAGAATAGAGAGAGAGAGAGAGAGAGAGAGAGAGAGAGAGAAAGTGTGTCTTAATGACTGGTCTGAGGGAATTTCTAAAACGATGAGTTCTGGTGGCATCTTGCCCAAACTAATTTGCATAAAGTATTCATGTACTCATTTTATCACTGTGTTGTTTGAAGACTGCCATCAAATTTTGGCTCCAAGTCACCTGCTCTCACAGGCAATGATGGGTCACCTGTCGCTCTGTTGTCTTCTAGTCAGAATTGGGGGGGGGTAAGCCAGTGGATAACCAGTAAGCAAATATAAAGTAGGAAAACAGAACTAAACTGGGCTTGTAAACCTCAAACATCACAGCATTTATATCACACTAGTGTAATATATACAAATGTGATGAGAGCAACTGTGAAGAGACACTAACCAGCTGTTCTCCGGACAGCACCTCCAGCAGTCTGATGAGCATGCGTCCATCCCTCAGGTCAGTGTACAGGTCTCCGATCCTGCAGGTGACTCTGCCCAGGTGAGAGTTCACCCATTTGGTGAAGGTCTTCTTCTGCACCGCCTCTCTCTCATCTACAACAACAACAGAACAGCTTTTAGACAATGGCACCTACAGGAACATCTGCAGCTTCTTCCCTCAGGCCATAGTCTTCCTCAAGACTCCCCCCCATGTCCCTGGTCTGGGATGTGTTTAGATGCTTGTGTGCATTTTAATGTAGCCAATGTGTATAAACACCAATATATATTTATTTCTAGCCAAAACTGCTGTTTTTCAAGAGCTATTTCTAAAGAGAAAAAATACAAGAGGAAAAAAAGGACTAAACTGTGGAGCTGTAGAAAAATGTGAAACTGTCTCAAAAATGAAAGTGCAGACACCAGTGATTTATAATGATACTATAATTATTTTCTGATGCTCCTATATTATTATTATTATTTTCTGTTATTGTCCCTAACTTTGGCTGTAAATGATGGCCCCTGACATCCAGAAACACTCCTACACACACTGCTCTATCTACATGTAGTACAAATCTTTTTAACACTGATTAAAAAAATCAACAGATCATTCATACATTCATCCATTCAACCATTCATTAATCTTCTGTAACAATTTCATCTTGATCAGGGTAAAGGTGGGTCTGGAGCCTATGGGAAATACTGGGTGAAAGGAATGAAAAACACACCCTGGACAGGGCTTAAGTCAATCAAATGACACCAGACACTCACACATTCACACAATCAACCTGTGGACAGTTTCACACACTCCCCCAGTCACACTCATACCTGTGGACAGTTTCCCACACTCACTCAGTCACTCACACTGTGAAGGATTAAGGAGAGAGTTCTGACCGACAGCTGTCCCCCAGTCAGAGATGCATTCAGCAGGAGAAAAAGACTGAGATATAGAAACACATCCATGTGTCCAGCAGATGGACACATCATAGTGGTGATGTGGGGACAGTGTATTGGTTTGAGAGTGTGGAACTGTGCAGAGCTAATGTTGCTTGCACAGGGTGATAATGCTGGGATATTGTTGTGTGTTTGGACATATGGGACTGATCAGTGCCCTCCCTATGAGTTACCAGCCTTCGGTGGACACTGTGTGTTAGGCTGAGCATATGGGACTGGTCAGTAATAGGCTCAACGAGCAAGAGACGCATACTGAACGTCATGTGATCTGCTCCATCTGTAGAGTCAATGAATGGCAACCTGTGCTCACGCAAACACAATATAAACACAACACAACACAAACATTTAACACAACACAAAACAAACACACTGCAGGACAGACAAGTGAATGATAAGAAAACTAAGAGGAGAACCTAAAGTCTTTTGTGTGTGTGTGTGTGTGTGTGCGCGCAAGTGTGTGTAGTAAAAAGGTTAAAAGCGTGACATTGCCAAATGAAGCATGTAGCATTATTACTGATGTGATTCTCACTTTCAGTACCTACTACACTCTGTCACACTCAGGAAAAAGCCTACCAATTTATTACTAACACACACACGCACACACACACACACACACACAAACACACAAGAGACAAAAACCGAGGCCAGAGGCAATACAGCACTGATATTAGAGCCATCTGGCTGGATACTGCCAAACAGAAACACACACACACACACACACACACACACACACACACACACACACGTTTATTTCCATGTAATATCAGAACTGTAGATAGACAATCATAACAGTTTGTGGAGATTTAGTCTTACCTCATCCATCATATCCATCAAGTTTCCCTATCATAATCCAAGCCATACATCCTTAATGATTTTACTGGCCCCTAATAGTAACACAAGTCCCCATATTGTATGTGAACAAGCTTTGGTTACCACAATGTAACACACACACGTAAATTAGTGCTGACCTTGTGGTTCCGCATGGAATAAATGCTCACAAAATCAGACAGAAAACATCCAAAAAGGACAAACCCACTGAGGCCTTGACATGACTCTGATATAAAGAATAGCGCCCCCCAAAGTGATGCAGAGTGAATTAGCTGTCACATTTAGTGCTGAAACTACAGAATGTCTTTTGAATATTCAAAGAAATAAATACTGAAATACTAGGGAACTTTTCGCTGTGGGTCAGTGTTGGTAAGAATGCGTGTGACCTTCAGGAGCCTCCGATGAAGAAACATTAATGAAACTTACACAGCACCTGCAGAGACTTTGCGGGTTTCATAACAACTGCATACAGCCTACTGAGGCTTGATTTGACTCAACTGCCCTAAATGACTGTTGCTAGTCCATAAGCACGATATTGATCATTCACCCATTCATTTGCTTTCTGTAACCTGGTGATGGCCAAAGAATGTCCAGACTCCAGAGCCGTCCCTGAACACCCTGGACAGAGCGCCTGTCACAAGGCATCACACACTCACCCACTCACACACAAATTCACTCAGTCACTGACACCTATGGACAATGTCACACAATTAATCTACTTACTAATATGTGTTTTTGGACTGTGGGAATAACCCAGAGCAGTAGGAGGAACACTTTAACAACAGTAGAAAGAAACGTGTGTGTGTGTGTGTGTGTGTGTGTGTGATGACAGTAATCCTGATGGACTAGATCCTGATAGTTAGACTGTAGAGATTAGGGGGTCACTCGTTGTAATTAAGAGGGAAGACCCCTTCTGTGCATATGTTGATGTGTTTGTTTGCGCAAGCGTGTGTGTGCGTGAGTCTGCACTTACACTTACACACACACAACCCATACCAGCATGCCTTTGTCAAAGCTTCTGTTGCCGTCTGTGGAAAATCATGATGGGTATCGACAGTTTGGTTCCCATAAGGTGGGTTAACATGTCACTGGGGGCCCACATTTTGAAGAACACAAACACACACACTAAGAAACAAACACACACTCATGCTTACACTTGAGCAATGAGGTTATGACTCCTGAGGACATCAGACAACGCCCTGATAGGGTTCCCTCATCTTCATTTATCTGCTCTCTCTATCTTACTTCTCTCTCTCTCTATCACTCTCTCTCATTTCTCATCCTTCTATTCATCGCTCCTTCTCTCTCCTGCCCCCATCTCTGCAGGCAGTGCTGGGAAACTCTATCTCAGTTTATGTAACCTTGAGAACACAGCACAAACTATGGGAGGGAACAGTGACTATGGGATTCGCGACTACATCCTCCCCCACTATTTCCTCAGTTGTTTTGTGGTTCCTCCTCTTTTTCTACTCGTCTTTCCAGTCTTTCAGCGCCCTTGTAGGAATTTATAAGAATGTAGTATGGTCTACATCTCACACTAAAAATAAATTCAATAACAATAACCGAAATCTATTGATGTGGAAGTGAAGGAACACCATCCAATACCTTTGGGACGAGTTGGAGTGATGTTTATGATCGTCCAACATCAGAACTGGACCTCTCTAATACTCTAATACCTTAACAGAGTCAGATCCTCACAGCAGTGTAGTAGGGTTCATTGCCTTCTCAGAAGCTGTCAGGGAGAGTGATCCGTCGAGACCACTGATTTCATGAGAAAGGGTGTCCACACATAATGTACTAAGGCAAAAAATGTTCAGCAAAAACAGGGTTTAATCTAAGGCACGTTTCAACTGCGTGATCCTTACTTGACTCGACTCAACCTTATTCTGATTTTCTACTTTTCCTTTAGGCAAATTTGGTCCTGGTCCCTAGAAAGGGGTTCTTTTTCAGTCCTTGCTCTCTTGTGGTTCCAGGCACGCTAAATAGGGACTAAACTGTGATGTGTAAACCTTGCCGTGCTCTGATTGGCCAGAGGTAATATTGCCCAGCAATGCAGACGTCCAGCACTAACTCACACATTTGTTTTTATCCGACTCACAATAGCAGCTTGTAATATTACGGCATGGTCTTTTGAAGAGGTTCAGCGAGAGCTGGACACTGCAACAAGGAAGGAACAAACTCTACTGATCTGTCTGAACTGATGACGGAGCTGTCTTCTGTCCCAAACAACAACAAGAACACATGAATACACGGTGAGTAAACAACGCTTAACGTTACTGCTGCTAAGCTGCTTTGTTTTGGTTTCCAAAGCTCGCTGCTCCTGTTACAGACAAGGTTTTGTGGTGACACCGGATACATTTCCTTTACAGTCCAGTAGAGTAGGTACCTTGCAATGGAAACACATATAGATTTATTCCTGTAATGCTTTATGACATCATCTCACATGATCAGTGCTGAGGAAACATCTAGTGACAAACTGTTTGAACACACTGATAATCTCAGACAGGGAGGGAGCCGTTTTAAGTGCAGAATTAGAGCCGGTCAAGTCAGGCCATTAGCATCTAACGCAACTGTGCAGAGCATTACCGAACCCTTTAATTTACATAAGGATTAGCACACACAAACACACACCTACACACACACAAAGAAGCAGCAACACACTACAGTTACTGGACTTTAGATAACCAACTAAAACCCGCATGGCTTTGTAAGTTTGAAGTTTCTATTTGTTCAGCATTCGGGGGCACATCAAAGCTGATCCGCAGATGTGTGTTTGTGTGTGTGTCATTATGTGTAAAAAAAACTAAATACAAACATGGGGGTACATCTCATCAGAATTGACCCTGGAAACTTTATATAGTAATGGACCAGAGCATAAACACACAAAATTAAATATAAAAACAGCCAACACTAAGAAACAAAACAACACACACTCTCTCATACACACGACTCTCACTAGAAAGAAATGTTATCTTCACTCAGTCTCAGAAAAACCTGTTTTGCCAGTCACCGCCCAAGAATGAAAGCAGAGTTTTTACACACATATACACAGAAGCGCGCGCACACACACACACACACACACACACACACACACACTGTAGTCCTCCAGCTCGTCTGCCATTGTGGCAAAGAGGACATGCACCATATAATTACCCCCAGTCAGACACACACCGGCTGAAATGGGGGCTGGATTTGTGTGGCTCTCTGTGCAAATGTATTCATTCCAGAGCTGAGAACCCTGAGGTAAACCTCATCCATTTTTCTGAGGTTAGGACCGTGTCATTGATCCTTTAGGTTAGTGCTGTGGTTCTCTGTTAGGATATGTTTGGTCCAGAAATGTACAAAAACACACTGACACATACTCAAACTCTCAACTCAAACACACACACACACACAGATGATGGGAAAGCCCACCCTAGAGCTGAGTGGGCCTGCAAAAATGGACAACAGGTCGTATAAACAGCTATTACCACATTAAAGAATTCCTGCTATGTGGCCTGACCCAACTAACTATGCAACCCGGAGAGAGAGATGAGGCAGGTTATCAGAGCAGAGGAGAGAGAAAACCAAGTTCTGCTCACACTGTGGGGCTGAAAATTTAAGATGAAGAAATTTTTAAGGTTAGAGAAAGTGTAAGGGAAAGGTTAGGGTCTGGATCTGGTGGAAGATTTGTTTAAGGTTATGAGAATCCTCAGGAATAAAAGTTAATAAGTTATGGAAACACACTCATACTTAAGTGTGTGTGTGTGTCTTATCAACACATTGGGAGGACTGGTTCTTTAGCCTGTGTTTGGAAATGAAGAAGCCTTGAACATTCCTAAATGTAGACATGCATGCACACACACACACCTAATCCTGTCACACAAAATGTGTCCGAAGTGATAGTGAAACTATTATGCTCTAGAGAGACACTATAAAGATTTTACATTTTTTAATTATAGGAATAAGAAGATCTGTGCTTGATAGTTCAAAATTTACACACACAATTTCTATGCTGTCTTTGCACAGTTATTTTATTCAATTCAAATTTATTTCACAGCCTGGCTTTCTTTTAAATATAAACACACACACACACACACACACACACACAATCACCTGTACCAACCCTCCTAAGTTACAACGCAGCTTAAACACACTCATCCATTAAACACGCATCTGATCCTCCTCCTTATCTGGAATCTCGAATTCTTCAGAAACGCTGAGGCCCTAAGGTTAATTTATGCTCAGCGTTAAATACAGATACTTAACCTTCTGTCCTCACTCTGTGTTCATTTCGTATGTAACTGGCACGTTTTCTGAAAGCTTACGGATGCGGACGGGACGAAGCAATACCACTGGAGACAGTGGGGGCTGTGCAAGATGTGAATGGTGATGCTAACCGCTCTGCCTCACTCACAGGCAAGTTATCAAACGCCCTGGCGTTTCCGAAAGTATTGGAAATGACGTCATCAATTTCCCTCAGCGGTAAGATAAGTGAATCAAGTTCTCCGTCCAAATGTTGCGCAGTATTTAATGGCCGCACCTACCACCGCCGTCTAGAACGGTGCCTGTGTCGTCGTTTTGGAATTAAATACAGAATTAAAAGTTCCTCCACCGTCGCCATGTTTGATTTTCACTCCAAACTACCCTCTATTCTTTGTGTTGCTCAACAACCACGTCCACGGAGCTGACGCAAGGACGTTTGTGGGCAGTGACGGTTATATCGCTTGAAGCGCACGCGTACATTTCCGTACGCAGAGAGAATATAAATAAGCTTTTAAAACTCTCATTTAAACTTTATGTGCGTCATTTCTCTCACATTCAAGGCCTTCTGGCAAAAACACAGCTTCTGAGCTCTCGGTCAGCAGTGATTCCGGTTTGTTTAATGAGCGGGTTTGTACATACATCAACATCTATTAAAGACAGTGACAGGGGTAAGATCAATTTTGATCAGTTTGAAGCAAAAATATGAAATCCCTGTGCTCTGTGCTGGACCAGACTCGTGTCCAGGGTGTGTCATCGGAACCCTGATCAGTTGTGAAAGATTAGTAAATGAATATAACATTTGTATCGTATTACAAATGTAGCTAAGACTACTAAAACGCAGGTTATGACCATCATCCTCCACACATTCTGCTCTTTCATTAAACATCAAAACTAGACCTCTGTCCTGTGTGTGGCGATGTGTGGTGTTTCATGTTTAATGATCTGTATGTCAGGAAAACATTGTTTTTGGAAAGAAGGGCCAACGTTTTGTAATATTTTGACACAGAAACTGTTAAAGTTCAGAGGGAGTATCACCATAAGTGTTTTTTTTTGCTACGTCATGCGCCGAGTTGTAGTGAAATGCAACAACAACCACAGCTATTTCATCCATGTGCACACATCTAGCTGATCACAAACACGTCACAGTTCTAAAGATGGCACCAAATAAGCTCAATCTATTTAGTGTACATGGCAAAGTGTGTGTGTGTTTGTGTAGCGGACAGGTGCTGGTCTTTCCAGGTTAATCTGTAATTGAAGGGATTAGTGCAAGAGTGAACATCAGCCATCAATGTTTTACAGTAACATTTACACTGTACATGCACACACACACACACAGACCTAGCCAATCATATTAATACCAACAGTCTGACCCTCCTCTCACACATTGCTTCTTATTCTTATGTGTTTTAATAGCTCACGTATTAACTGATATGAAGCCTCCGTTGGCTCGGCCTGGACAGACGCAGCTATAAAACATCACCTCGAAGGTCAGACCCCAAAGCTGAGTACAAGCTCATGTCTCATCAGTAAAACGCACAAATCAAACTTTGGATGGAGTCGAAATCTCAAAAATTGTGGGCAGAGTTAACCGGACAAAAGAGAAAAACGGTAAAGAAAATATTTTAATAATCCCCATTTACTTTAAAATGATTAAATTGTGGGGAGCACCAGCTGGGAAAGGAAGACAAGTCCCCACAATGCAAGTGGCTGGACAAGTTTTGAACCACACAAAAAACCCACACTAGGGGCAGTGAGCACACACATTCCTGGAGCGCTGGGAAGTAGTGATGAGAGCCGGCTCTTGTAAGTGAACGATGAGAGCCGGTTCCCGTCTAAGACCGAGCCATTTTTTTCTAAGGTTTGTCATTCAACCAATCAGAGAACAACAAGCAAGCTCCAACCCTCCAAGAAGAAAATGTTAAATCAGTTAAATGTTTGTTGACAGTTGTGGTTGTATTAATCACTACCGTTGAATGCTGCTGTTTTGCACTTTGCAGAGTATTTGTTTATTTTATTACCCAGAAATTGATGATTATTTAATTTAATAAGCTCTTTTGTAATACCTACCTTTTGGGTTCCATTGGCTATATTTCAGAGTTTACCAGTGATTTTTTATTAAAGTGTTTAAATAAAAATCCAGTTATTTATACAATTGAATGTGTGAGTGCAATCAGTGAGTTATTACAAGACAGCCATAAAAACAACTGGCCATTGCAACTATATTTATTATTTTTAATATTGAACAATAATATTTTGTCCATATAGTCATGTAAAATGTATGCAATATTGTTCTGTACCAGTGGAAATAAGTGGTAAAACAAAGAGCCATTTAGGAGCCGAAAGAGCCGGCTCTTTATGAAGAGCCGAGCCAAAAGAACCGGCTCCCCAAAAAGAGCCGAAATTCCCATCACTACTGGGAAGCCACTTCTGCCACCGTAATTTGGCAGCAGCTGGGGGTTAGCTGCATATCTTGAAGAATACTTCAGCTGTGGATGCTGAGGAAGGAGAATGAGTTGTTGCTTCATCCCAAACACACACACACACACATTTTTCCTGCTGCTCAATGAGATTAAACTGGTGACGTTTTGACCCCAAGGCCACGACTGCCCCGTGAAACTAAAGACTCCATGAATCACAGAGTCATTTCTTCAAGAACTGTGATCGAGATGAAGAAAGTGAGGCTAGAGATCAACTTCCTAAGAAGAAAACAAAGAAAACACCCATAGCCACCCATCCACCGACCGACACACACACATACACATATACATGCACACACCCACAGCCACAAAAACAATGTTATAGCTAGAGGAAGTGAAAAACGAGGGGGTTTCCTGTGTGATTAACACACACTCTAGAGTGTGTTCGGGGTCTGGCAGATGTTACTCTTGAGCGTGTGGTGCACTACAGGCTCCAAAATCACAGGTGTCTCCAAGAGACCCTCTGCTTCACACACCACGAACCCTGCTACACCCACAAATGGCTTGATACCTCAAAAACTCATCACTGAAAACAGTGGGAATCTGAAATTTCGCAATGAGCACTGGAATCGTTTTGGTGGGGATTCGCTGAAAGAGAGGAAACACAATAGGTCACACTGTAAACACACACACACAAACTAGGTTTGCTAGGTAGCAAAGCAGCACCTGAAGAGGATTATGGTATCGTGTATGAATATGTGTGTGTGTGTGTGTCGGCACATTCCTTTACAAGCTGGTCATGTTGTGACAGGGATGGTCCCCTGAGGTGTGTGTGAGGAAGAGAGAGCGAAGAGGGGGGGTAAGAAGTAGTGGGGGGCAGAGAAAAGAGAGAGAGAGAGAGAGAATGATGTGTGAGAGAGTTGGATGTGTGTGTGTGTGTGTGTGAGAGAGAGAGAGAGAGAGAGAGAGGAAAGGGTGTGTATGTGTTTGAAACTGCTTGGTTGCATGGTGCAGCCATAAAACCTGGTACCAACACAAGCATGTCACCAATTTGGCGCCAACGAAATGCACAGTCATAACACCAAGTGTGTGTGTGTGAGAGAGAGAGAGAGAGAGAGAGAGAGAGATAGATATAATCCCTTCAGCACATAAACAAGGGTTAAATACAGTAATCCTGACTTTGTGCAAGTCTTTGTATCACCTGAACATTGATGGGCAGATAAGTGCTTTGGATGTGTGTGTGTGTGTGTGTGTGTGTGTTTGTGTGCATTGTGTCTGTCTCTTTTCTGTAATCCACACGAGCATGTAAACACAGGTAAACACAGTAATCCCAGCCTTTGTTCCAGCTCTTCTAAACCCAGGCAGATGATGGGCAGATGTGTGTGTTGTGTGTTTAAGTCGTGTGATGATGATGGTAATGATGATGGTGACCTCAGATGTTTTCTTGTTTGGAGACTGTCACGAGTGCAGAAGTTCGAGCTGTCCTTACTTGAGACAATCCACATGTGACTTGGGTCAAAATGGAAGACTTAGTAAAGCAGATGTCCTCTAAATCTGCAGCCTAACTGACCAGGCATAAAAGCGTTACCACTGCAAACCACACACACATCGTCCTCCCGCACGGGCTCAGGGAGATTCCACTGTCTTTTAGCAGTGACCCTCTGTCAAATGAGGGTCAGGCCTAGGGCTGGGCGATAAAACAACAGCAATATGTATCGCGATAGACACATCATCAATAGCAATAACAGACTGTCCTATAGTCTCATTTAAAGTCATTAAACAGGAGAAAAGTACAAAACAAATATGCATTGTCACCCAATCATGCTCCAGTCCTGGCCCTTAAACAGCCAATCATATCCCTAGAAAACAGAATGTGCTGCCAGTGACATGCAAACAGCCAATCAGTTAAAGCAACACCAGGTTAGATCTGGCGTTTTTGCTCCTAGGCTCCACATACAGTTGCAGAGTATAATTCTCTTTTCAGCACCACCAATGGGGAAGGAGTGTAGCGTTTTCCTTCCCTCCTCTAAAAGTTACATAGTGCCGTTTCTGTGGTGCTGAGACCAGATTAGACATGACAGGGTATCCTCCCTATTACAGCTCAGTAGAGCATCTCAGTGATTTGAAGCTATAATATTATGGCAAAAATACTACCTAGTGATGCTTTAAGAGGTTTAACAGCAGAAACGGTGTGAGTGAGAAAATGAGCGCTGAGTCTGAGGAGATGAGGAAAGTCGTTTCGTCAGTACAGCAATTATATGATTTTTAAAGTCTGACTGAAGTCAGAACCCCTCTGTGCTTAAACTATGCATGATAATCGTCTTGACCAAGAGCAGGAAGCTGTGTTAAAAACAGAGACAGTGAACCAACTTTTGTCTCTTGCTCACAGTTTGAAATTAAGGCATGTCTAGTACTAGAGAGTTATTTTTATAGAATATTTCATAAAATATGGGAAATCAGCATCTTTTAGGACAGTTTATTTAATCTTGACACTAGGCCACTCTGCCTCAAAACTGACTCACAGTTTACTTCACATTTTTTATTTGATCTCATTCTGGTTACTGAGCTTCAGCTTTTTTATATCTGTTTATTGCATACTTTGACATTCTAAGGTAACAAAAGATATACACTGCACATATTTGTTACATTTTATTTACTAAATCCAAGAGTTTCTTTAATGTTTGTTTATTTAATGTCTGTTATTCATATTTGTTACCTTCTTTCTTTCTTTATTTGATTTGTTTATATCAGTGATGCCTGATACATCGGCATCCAATATATTATTTGCCGATATTCAGATTTTTTTTAGTTATTGTTATCGGTCCCATTTTGGAATTTTAGCCGATTTTACAACTGATAACTTGGTGCCTTTTTTGTGCTTGCACATATGCACTGACGCCTGTAAATTGTCTGCCGTGTGCACGTTTTTCACAGTTTCTGCAGAGAACAGTTTCTGGGATTCAATTTCTCTGTGGTGAAAACTAATTAAAAAAAAAGATATAAGCGACGCTAAGTACACGTGGTGTAAAAAACACACACACAGCAGGTTAAACGACAGAAAGATACTCTCAAACACCACAGTGCAGGAGCCTTTCTTACTTGAAACACATGAAAATAGATATGAAGATATTCTGCGTCTGAATTTATTACTGAAACATGGTGATAAACGATTACAAACACTTGCTCAAACACCCTCTCTCCCTCGCTCGCTCACTTGCTCTCCAAAACAAACCCGGTGCTGCACTTATTAGCGCCCCTCTAGAAACCATTCATGCGGAACCAGCAGTATATATTTGATAAAAGTATAAATTAACAACACCTAATACATTTAAAGGATAAAATTAAAATGTACAGAAATGTATAGATAAGAAGAAAAGGCTTGTCCTATTACAACAAGAATTCGTTTTGCTTTAATCCAGTGTGAATTAGCTTTAATTACAAAAAGATAAAATGATCAGTTATTATTGGTAACGGCTACTCCAAGGTGCTAATTATCAGTAATTGTATCGGCCCAAACAAATCTAAATCGGTGCATACCTAGTTTATACAAATGTGAGATCATTTGTTTCTCTTTATTTCTGTAAACATATTTATTTGTGTGTAGGTTGCATTATTTCATGACTGACAATAGTGAAATCCCCACAGATCCCAGTCCAGGCCAGTTCACAGTACGCAGGTGACCCTTAAAAGCTAGAGTCCCAAATTATTCACTACCTTCGCAAACACTTCCCCTTTTAATAGTGCCCTAAATAGTGGATACAGTGAGTAAATTGAACAGGACACAGTTGGGGACACAATATTTCTTCATGCTGGTCCCAACAGCTGCATTAAAAATACATGAACAGCAATAATGATCTGATTTACTGGAATGACCAACACATGACCCCTGCTGAGCTGGACCATATGTACCGAGCAGGAAATCAGCAAAAAACGACCACAATAAAACAAACATCCACAAAAACAGATAAAGTTAATGCTCAGTTTACAAAAGGTCAGATAAGAAACAGTCTAAAGACTCTAATGAGCCCAGTCTGAAGGCAGGCCCATGTGTCTGTTGATACAAAAACAACAAACAAAGAGTGTCTATAATTAACCATGCTTCGCTTTCATTTTCCAGTGACTGGACATTAGCTCAGAGTATTTGGACTGGACAGCTGCACTGCTTTAAAAGCACTAGATAAAAAACAGTGTTAAGAGAATCTGTATTTCCAAATTCCTACAAAACACGTGAGCACACATTCCGGACAGCGCTGTAATCACAGCCATCAGAAGCGAGACATTCCTCTTTCACCTCTGCGTTCTCCTGTCATTTTATTTTCCGACTTCCGCCTCGTCTGCGTCGGGGTGTGACTCTGATTCATGTCCCTTTGTGTGTGTGTGTGTGTTTGTAACTGCTCTGACCATCCCCTCTGGTCATCCCGGTCTCAGTAACGACCTGCTGAAGTCGTCAATCAGCGCTGCCACGTCTTCAGCCAGGCATCATTAAGAGACTCCCTGCTGCTGCAGGACGATGGCTAAACAGGTCCAGTCCTGGACTGACCAGCCTCTCAGTGAGCTCAGACTCTGAGAAACTACTGAGAAAACACAGAACACACTGGAACAGGGTCATTCTGGCCATAAAAGCTTGAAGGCAACGTCAGATCCTCACATTAGATTTCTATTTCTACACTGCACTTGCATATGTAATCTGGAAACACCCTCTTAAAACACATCACAGGAGATGTGAGATTTGGCAGGTTTTTAAGATTTTAAAAACCTGTCACTATGTAAACCACAGCAGTGTCTGTATAAATAGTACAGGACTTTTATTGTGTATTAACTGGCTATGCCATGAAATCAAAATAAAAGCAGCACATGATAGTAACCCAAACATCTCCTCTATTCTGCTGATATGAACAGAACACACACTCCTGCTCTCAGGGTCCTTCTCTCTTTATTTAGGGGTCCATCAGCATCCCAAAAACACCTGAAACTAATGTTGACCCTCTATTATAAAAATTAGATATTGTTACTGAATTAGTGAAAAATAAGAAAAACACCAAAGGATGAAAAATATTTTTTTGCAATCTCACCTCTCACCTGTGGCCCTGCCCCCTCCCCTTAAATTCCTTTGGGGGGTGGGTGCCCCACAGTTTGAATACCACTGCATTATAGGAAAAAGAAATGAGTTGAACAATCGTACATAATCTTACATCACACCAAATGTGAAATATTAGTTCTAAATATACATTTAAGCTGCTTTCACTAGTTTGGGAAACCTTTCCTAGATCCTGAACATAATCATTCAGCAGTACAATATGCAAATGATGCTCTTTATCTTGTTTCTCTATGCAAATTCAATATGACTAAAGGAGTCTAGAGTTCACAGCGGCACAATTATTCAGATGTGACACTTACTGACTTCGATATTACTGGATAAATGAGGAATCTTGCATTGACAACTAGTAAACATTACAGTTGAGCCTTGTTTGGATGGGATTAGCATTCAACGGCAGAGCTGGTCTAATAGAAGTTCATGGGGAAAAAAAACGTGGGTGATATTTATAGCCAAGTCGATTCGCACAGGATAATGATGACTGCTTACTTCAAGTGTTTGTTAGCTACATTAGCCTCATAGCTTTGGCACTACAGTAAAGAAGCTAAATGTGGTTGCTCAAGCAGTGCTTAAACAAACAGGGCTTGACTGAATGAAAGAGATCAATAACAACAAGCTGTAAAGCCATGTATGTATCTGTCAAAGGGGTCTACTGTTTGCTTGTATGGAGACACAGACGTGTTTAGTGTGTTGGAGGTGCAGAAATATGAAAAGGAGCATGTGCAGAGAGTGGAAAGGGCCAGACTGAGGGATTTATTGATTCGGTTGCTTGTTTGTGAGTGTAATCCCCATTCATCACACTGGCAGAATTTATTTGCAGTGCAAACTCCAACTTTCAAAGCCAAGAGCAACACCAGACTGTGTGTGAGTGTGTGTGTGAGTGTGAGTGAGTGTGAGTGTGTGTGTGTGTGTGTGTGCGCGTTCTTGGGAAGATCAGCCCCCTTGCCGGAGAACACAGCTGCTGACTGCAGGCTGCTATTACAGACGAGGGAACCATGTACTTATTGCACTTATTAACAAACACACACCCACCCACACACCCACACACACAGACACACACAGACACACACACTGAAGTATTTTCAGATCGTAAATAAGACGTTTTCTGAGTGTTAACCCTTGTTCCCAGTGAGCGCAGGGTCAGTAGGACTAGAGCTGGAATGTGGCTGAGCTTTGAAGTTGCTCTGTCCCGAAGATCGACCCCTTCCTCACATTCAGGCCAGACATGACTTGCGAAACTGCAGCAGCTTAACTCACAGGCATCCGCACAAACACGCACACAAACACACACAGTCAGCAAGTAAGAGAATTTACCTCAGAGTTTCTGAACCTGCTGTCTCCCATTGAACTTGAATCTCTTTATAGTGGGTGCTTCAAATTAAATACAACATTTTCTAAAAGAATTCACATGTTCAGTGCATGTGCACATTAATATTATGTATCTACAGGCCACCAACACACACACTCTGAAACAAGATCACCCAGTCAATTTTTGTGGTCAGCTAAAGTCAGTAAAAATGGGACAAAACGAGTCGTTGTGATTCTGCTCTGCTTTTGACGTCAAGTGTAGAGACTCCCTCATTTGAGTCTGTCCAATCACAGCGCGGGACATGAGGCTAGGTTAAATGCAGGAAAACAGAAATAAGAGCACCCAGTAAAAACAGAGAAAAAGCTAGGGTCGGAGTGAACAGTGAGCAGCTCAATATAATTAAAGGAACAGGCACTGAACGCGGCCGTTCTGAACAGGGCTGTTAAGACAGCGGGAGAATGCTATTGACCAAAGCAGGTCACAGACTTCTCATTTAGACCAAAACTGTGTTCACTTCTGGAAAATAGAGAGAGTACACATGTTTTAAAAGCTGTACAGCACACTTTAAAGAGTTAAACACTTGTGTTTTCCATTAAATTTAATGGGATGCTCTGAAGCAACTTCACGAGTGTAAGGTCACCATGTCCAAAGCCAAGCGTGGGTTAGAGAGGCATAAATTCCCCCAGGGTTAAGCTGTGGAGCAGTAGCTCTACCTCGGATAGGAGTTGGAGTGGCTTTTGCTCTTCAGATCTCCCAACGTCAGCACCTGACCTCCCTAAACCTCATGAGGCTGAGAGCCATCAGACCCTCGCAGAAATGTCCCAACACAGTGTAAATCCCTCCTAGAAGAGTAGAAGCTGCTAGTGCCGCAAAACAAGGACTAACTCCTGATTAATTGCCTTGTTGAAGAAGAAATGTTGGCCAAGCTTAATCCAAGTGGAAGAAACAAACAAACAAACTGTTCCTAGGAGAGGAACATATTCCCCCTGAACAACTGGCATATTAACTAGGCCTGCTGTGTGTAATTACACATTATGAATAGAAACTAGATGACCATACTGGGGTCCTTGTGTTCTTCAAGGTTGCTGCGACTGCAAAAGGAAAGGATGCAGAGTTATGAAACTAAAGGCAGAGACGTGGCTGTATCTCCTGCTGGAGATTGTTGCGCGTTGTGTCTCCACAGTAGAGCCACAAGTTGTTATTTTTATTCCTTTACAGCTTATGGGTCCAAGTGTAAAATTAAATATAGAGTGGCTTTGCCTGATCTCATGCCCAACCAACCACAGCTTCACCAGTGACTTCATTAAAATGACCAGAAAACAGAGAGAGAGCGACTGAGAGAAACACAGGACTCTTTTATGAATGAAAATGCCATTCTCTAGAACACTTGCCGTTAAAGAGAAGAAGTTTCACATGAATGAAGGAGTAAATGAATGATGATGAGTTTAGGACGTTGGGGAGTCGCTTCCGCCACCACCAACGTCCAAGTGAACACTTCAGGCAAATACACTGCACCTCAGCAAGGTACAGAGGAGATAAGTGGAGGGAGTGACAGAGCAAATTTGTTTGAGGTGACGGACAATAAGGAGACCAGGTGTGACCACAATGACAGATTCCACCAGAGCTCATGGTCCAATACCAACACTTTTTCGAGTAAATACCTCAAAGGATCAAGGTCTCGGTTTTATGTTACATCCGAAGGATAGCACTGTTTCTTCAGTGCAGTGTCCCTGACACTGCATCCAGGCATTGTGATCCACACATACCACAGGGACAGTGCCCCCTCTTGGCCTCAACAACAACACTTCCAGCAGCCACCCAGATTTTCCTAGGAGGAGTTCTCCCATCCAAGCACTGGCCAGGTCCAAACCTGATTAGCTTTTGCGGATCTGCATGTTGTGGTGTTTAGGAGCACAGCTGCTAATAAAAGAAACAAACAGATGAACCACACAAAAAGGAGGTAGAACATATGGAGTGTGATATTCTAACGGAGAAGACCAGCCATGTTTAGCCATGCTTCCTGAGGTTTGGCACAGACCCGCTTCACTGATGTGTTACTGTAGTCGGTTAAACACAGTATCGTTTTCAAACAGGCAAGGTCGAGTGTACAAGTGTCTGCTTGTACTGTTGAATAAAGCAAAAACACCCAAGGTCCCCACTCACACTGGGAGATTAAACGCCTATAAATCCCATGAGGCCATGCTCTTATTTGCAAGGATAACTACAGAGTAATTTGCAATGCTGATGTGTGTCAGTTACAGTAAATGTGTGTCATCACCTGTTCCTTTAATGATAATGAGCCGCTTGCTGTTCACCCTGACACGAGCACATAAACGCTGATTCAAGGATGTTATTGGAGAGACTTGGATGAAGGAGTGGGGCAAACCTAAAGTCTCTGTACTTTTTCTGTATTTTATCCCATGTTTTCTGACTCATATAACAGAAAAGTGACTGGGTGGTCTTGCTTCACAGTGTGTGGGTTGGTGGGCTTCAGATTCACACATTAATTTGAACATGCACTGAACGAGTGAGTTTTTCATAATATTTTCCTTCCAATTTACTAAATTCATTATTAATACTAGGGTTTAGCTAAATTCACTCGACTTTGTGCTCACAGATATAAGGCTCAGCGCAGCCTGACAGAGCACCCCCTCCCCACGGTAATACCGTACAATGTTTTGAGACAGTATTACGGTATGAAACATGTGAATACCTCCCATCCCTAATTCATACAATTTTAATCATTTAGAGTCAAAGGTGGTGAATTGTAAGAAATCATTCTCAGAGAATATGAAAGTCCAGATTTTATAGTTGGGCATTTGCAAAAGATAAAAAGTCACAGGGCATTCAACCACTCACACAATGTTGCAACAAACTTGCACCATTAATATTTTTCTATTGCTTCACAAGTAACCTCCACCGTTCAGAGACACAGATAAAATGATCCAACATTTAACCTGATAGGATTCCATCACAGCGCTATCTTCACATTTCGATGTGTGAAACAGATTTGAGTTTTTCTCTGAAAAATGTGGTCCAGCTTCTTGGTAATCTGAAATGACATTCTTTAAGCGCCACATGTCCTGGGCAGTTCTGAACATGGGAGGTCCAGGGCATTCAGGGAAATGTTTAGAAATAGAGGGAGGGACATGGTTTTCTCTTCAGGGGTGACTAACATGAAGGTGGACAACCTTTTGGAGCACACAAATCCCTTATCAGCTCAATATTTCAAATGTCAGGAATTTGGACGGCAGTGTAAACACAGGTTCTGTGAAAGTGCAGTTCTGAACTGAACAGTCCAAAAGTTCAGAATGGCTGCTTTCACTGCCTGCTCCTTTAAATGACAATGAGCTAATCGTCGTTCACCCCAACCTGAGCGCACATCGGTGAAGAATCATGAGCAGAGGCTCTGCTTTTTAGCCATTTTCTCTCATTTCTCTTTCTTCTCTGGTTTTACTTATTTCTCCGTGCTCTTTGTGTCTGATTTTCCATAAATTTGCACTCTCACATAAGCCCGGGTCCAGCGCTGTGATTGGACAGACTCAGATAAAGGGGTGGGACGATTCTATAGTCTCTGAACTTGACGTCAGAAGGGGAGCAGAATCAGAATGGCTGGCTTATCCCACTCCAGTTGCTGAAAAATACTAATTTTTTACTCATATATTTCTGACAATATATATTCACACACACACACACACACACACACACACACACACACACGCATTTCCCTCACTTCTTTGATGATTGGACTCTTCCAAACCTGGCTAAGACCTTAATGTTCACATTGGCAGCTCAATCCAGCATCTGTCTTCTCTGTTAAGGGAGGAGAGAAATCAGTCCAAATGTATGATTTCCTTTTAGCAAATGATAAAACTGCTCAGATTAGAAACACAATCTTTCAGTCCCACATTTTCCAGAACTCACTCCCTTTTCATTCACAGAGAAATTTATCTTTTGCTCATCCGATTCCACTGGCTTTAACTGACAGATTTAAGCAACTCATTCCACAGATTAATTTCCTTCTTCTGTTGCATGAACCCTAGGTTTTTACTGGCAGCGTTTTCGGCTGCTACTGAAGACGGCTCCTGTTTTTGCAGAAGCTTGTGTAACTCATTGATAAATACATTGTTAGTTCTGAACGTTGCGTGTACATTTTGGCTTAACTTTTGAAGCGCCTGCTTGAGTAAGTAGTCCCCCAAGGCAAGACACAGCATGCTTTTGAGACAGTGAGCGTCTGTGAGCAAAGGAGAAATAAAAAAGAAGGAAAATTAAACGGAAAGAAGGCACTAACAGGAGAGGAGAGGGAAATATACATCAGGAAGTAGCAAAAATGTATGCTGTTTTGTCATTGCACAACAGTACAATGAAACTGTGCCTCTGCATTTAACCCTCCGTGGCAGTGAACACACCCGCAGAACCAAAAAGGGGGTTAGGTGCCGTCCTCAAAGCCACCACAGCTCAGCTGTGGATGTTGAGGGAGGCACAGCAATGTTACTTCTCTCTCTTTGCCCCACATTTTTCTGCCAGTCAAGGCGCAGAAGCTAGAAATCGTCTGGTCCCAAGCCCAATTCTCTAACATTTAGGCCACGTAATTCATCCTAGGATGTCCAATAGCTAATACTAAGTGGAAGATAATTATCCTGAAGTGTTTAAAACATTGACAGTTTGTGTGTTTCGGGGGTGAATTTATCTGGTTTACCCTTGTTTGCATAAAAGTCATAATGTAAGCACAACATCAGACCCATCCTACAAAGGAGAGGTTAAACCTTATCTGCTTCATCAAAGTCAAATAATATTCCATGCCAAAAACGGCCCTATGATCTTGTTTATATTAACGCACGCATGCACACACACACACAAACACATATACGTAGTGTCTGAGCAAACTCCGGTTTGGATTTCAACAAGGAACCAAACTCTGGAAAACCGGTGTAGTTTAGTTTTATGATAATCCTTTTCCATTAGTGAACATGAGTGTGTTGGGTTCAGGTTTGGGTTCTAGACTTAGTCTGGCCTTCTCGGGTCCTGTCTGAAAGTTTCAAAAGCTTCAGTTCAGTATCTGTGCAGACCTGTAGTATCAGGTGCATGTACATGAGTGTGTGTTATTTCTTACAATCTCAGAAAAAAAAGTACAGGTACATTATTATTCACTAAAATTATAAACCGTGTAAATGTACCTTTAAAGGTACAACAGTGAAGTCCAGTATTGTTCCCTAAAGGTACATTACATTTGTAGTCTTGTAGAACTGAGTATGATAAAATAATATAATAATATACACGGTGAGTGAAAAGTAGCAGGACACCCTTTTATCTGAATACCCCAGCAAGTAATGAGTGAGGGGGCCTGTTTTTTAGGCTATGTCTGGAACCTGGCCACCATCTTGAAAGCCGAAATATTGGATCAAGGGCAAGTTTTTGCAAAGTGAATGTGGTCAAGCAGCATATCAAAGAAAAAAAAGGGTGTGCTGTGATTTTGACTCACACTACATCCCGGGGATGAAATGAGGCATGTGAAATCAACACAACTTTAAAATCTATAATTAATATAGAATGTGTTACAGTTATGTTGAGTTCAGAGGTTGTGGGGGAGGTGAATTAAAAACATGTCAATTCCTCTTTCTTTCTCTTCTCCATGTTTACATATGTGCACCAAAGAGTGTGCTGTCCTCCTACTGGTCATCGTCAAGGAACGTGCCATAGATATGTCAGACTAGGTGAAAAGATAAAAACTCTAGAACATGCTAGAGTTTTCGTTGTTATGTCGTGGGACTCTATTCTTTGATTATGTCACATTACACAAACGGTCCACGTCCCTGATGCTTATATTGGAAATTTGTCAGTTACAACAAAATCCGGCTACATTTGTGTAGTGTGATCACGACTACAACTAAAAGTACTGACTATACACCTGCGAGGTTTCCACCACAGTGACAGTTTTTCTGAGAGTGTAGGTTTCAGCTCCAGGTTGACAGTGTGTGACTGATTTAGACCTGTGTTATGACACAATTCGATAAATGCCCCGCTGCAAGTTCAGGGAAAGGCACACAAAAAGACGACTCCCATTCTGACTGGAAACCAACTCTCAGAAGTCTCGGTTTAGACACAAGCCTCCGAAGCACTGAGTAAGCTGTTTTGGATTCGTTTATCCACTGACTAATGACCTCATGCGTCCATTTGAGTGTCTCCGCGAGCTTAAAGCTAGGAGTGCTCTAAGAGTCCACACTCAGCCTCCTACACTGTCCTTGCACATTTAGCAGCAGCTGAAGAATGAAGGACTCAACACAATCTCCTGACTCACAGAATTAAAGTTGGGAGAAGCTTCCTCGAGTAACGTGTACTCTAAGCCAGAGCAAAGCCGGAGTGAGTCTCCACCTTTAGCAGGTTTTAGCAAACAATTCCCAAACAGCTTAACCCAGCCACAGACTTGGAGAAGGCAGCTGAGCAAAGACAGTGATCAGTTCACAGTCACACACCCAGTAGGATAGAGCCACTCTCTTTAACTGAAGGAAACATTTACATTGTCCTTTGTGAAGTCTTTTGCATCCTCTCCTCTGATTAGTGCTTCTACACTGAGAAAGTCAGCAACTGTAATTTCAGCACACACTTACAATGACCAGAAACAAGGAATCACTGTATTTCAAAGCTGTCAGTCAGTCACAGTGTCTGTTCCAAAACCTAGTGAGCTGCCTAAGCAGGCATTGACTATGTAGACTGCTGTTTAAGTAGTATTCTAACAAGCGTCTGTCCTCATGAGGCAAATTACTGAGACACACTAGTTAGAGAGCAACTGCACACTGGCTCGTTCCTGCCCACCTCATGTACCTTAATTATATTTTGCTCTGGGAGACAAGCGGAAAAAAAAATGGAGTTGTGCTTGTGTTGCATCACCTTTGCGGCCGAGGAACAGTTCGATGCCTAAAAAATTCGACCAAATTAAGTTATCTCAGCAAGCAGGATATCTGACGCATCTAAGAAATGGGACAGCCTACGTGTTGGGAGCACACACACTATGACATAATATGCTCTCTATGTAGCCAGCTCAATAGGTTTTGGGACAGACCAATGTACTAACATTATACGATATGATATTTCCTAACACCACTACGCTGATGCATTTCAATGAAGAAAAGGTATATTAATAGTACTGAACGTTTAATATTTTGATATTTTGAACACTAATAAACACAAGCCAGGACAAGGTTTAACCAAATCCTAAACTCTCTAAAGGAGTTTTGTAATATCTGCTTAGCTCTAACTAAACCAGACAGTCCCAAGTGTGTGTGTGTGTGTGTGTGTGTGTGTGTGTGTGTGTGTGTGTGTGTGTGTGTGTATACAGGTCACTATCCTTCCACTGCAGGTAGAAGGACATAGCTGCACTACGCGAGCCTTTGACTTCTACGTGAGCCTTGAACTGTAACCCTCTTTCAAGACCATCATCAAGATCTAAATGTTTCAGACAGTCCAATGTGTGTGTGCACTAATTACAAAAACCAAATTTATTTCCTCTGAATTTACTACTTATAGAAACTTCCCTTGGTTCACCTTTGGGTTATGTTTAGTGTTGTTGTGTTACCACATCACCAGAGCCCTGAAAAACCACACAAGTGCTGTAATACAATACTCGTTTGTTAGTGTGTAATTAGGTGTTGGTTTCTGTAGACATATGAGGACATATATGTGAACACACAATTCACCAAACCACACATTCTGATCTATTTTCTTTATTTATTGATTTATTTTTTTTAACACCATTTAAAATTTTTAACAAAATGACAAAAGTCATTGTCAAGCTAGCAAATGTGTGCGTTTGTGTGTTTTCGTGTGTGTGTGTGTGAGAGAGAGAGAGAGAGGTGTGTGTGTGTGTGTGTGTGTATATATATATATATATATGTTTATGTGAGCACATATTCGTCTTTTCATATAAATTGGTAAAAATAAAAATCATACAGAATAAAAATTCTCCCTTAAGTACAGTAATGAGCAATGAGTAATTCAAGGTGCCGCTTGCATAAATATCACCTGAAGACTAAAGAATGTGAAACATTCAGGGTGTGAGTGACAGCCCTGCTATTCAACTCTTTTCAGGACACACCACCATAGAGGCTTTGTGTGTGTGCGTGTGTGTTAGCTGATGTATTCAGATAAAGAAAGGCTCTACCTAACTGACCATTCTCCACCTCCAGTTCTCTCTCTCTCTCACACACACACACACACACACACACACACACACACTCCCTCTCTCTCTCTCTCACACACACACACAAAGATATATATATACACACACACACACGTAGGACTAATATGTATTATGCAAACATACACAGTAGCAAAAAATCAGCCCAGATCTGTTGTTCCTGTTGGTTAGTCTTGCTTTTAGCTGGTTTTACTGTAAAGGTGTCACAAAAACCAACACAAAGTCACACACACACACACACACACAAAACCAAGCTTCATACAGTGGAATCTGGGTCTGGGGCATCAGCCCTGCAGTACAAACCTAAAATACCTGAAACAAGGCCATTCTCTACGAGAGCAGCACAGGTCCCCAGCCCCCCCACCCATACCTACCCACACACACACCCACACACACACATAGGGTGGAGCTAAATTAAGTCCTCTCAGCCCTATATTTTTCACCTGCTTCTACTGCAGTGTAAAAGAGGGCATTGCTCTGATAGTGGCGTGGCCTTGTCACACCAAACCAGCACACACACACACACACACAGATAGAGATGACAAGACAGTGAAGAGAACATGGAGGTCAAATAGTTGGAGGTTAACTAGGGTTGTAGAGCTCTAGTCAAATCAACTGAGAAACACTAGAGTGTACTACTGCACAGCCCATAGACAGTAAAGTCTTCATCACTCCATCACTGACACTAGAAATCAAGTGCTCCACTTTACACAGTGCACACGACCGGATCAGGATCGAAGCTGAATGGTAGGACAGGTGTGACAAGACAAAGCAAAAGTGGAGGGACTCCACCAGTACGGAAGCACAGCGTCTGCAGTTATACTTCTTAAACTTTCCACTCCTGACCCGGAACCAAAACTCGGGGTAATTACTGAATAACTCCCAGTTTCTACGGAAACGGCAGCTGAACAGCAGGCCTAAAGCTGAAGAGGCGAAGCGTGAGGATTGCTGGGAGACGTACGTGGTGTTTGAGTTTAGCTGCGATAATCGTAGGCAAGTGTAAAGTCGTAAGAGTCTCGAGTGTTTGACTCAGCCTCAGCTGTGGTCTCTGTGAAGCTGACAGACCTTAACTTAACGTAATGTAAAGTGGCTGAGTGGGAGTTCTATTTGATGGACATTAAAGTTGGAAGCTGTGTAAACTGACAGAAGAGAGCGATATGTGTATGTACACTGCTTGGGTTTAGTTAGCAAAGTCCTCATGTTTACAAGGCTGAACCCATTTGGGTTCCAGGCTCTAACCAGGGCTTTTTAACATGGTTATTATACAAGAATTGTGAACACACTGTTAAATAATGTGGCTGTGGTTGGACAGAAACATTCTTTGCATAATGAAACCTAAGTATCAATCATTAATAAACGATAATCCAAGCTTTTAGAGGGATGTAAAAGTTGCGGTGCTGAACGGCCATAGATGTGGACGTCTCTTACCTTGTAGCTGCTTGAATCTTCCCTCCAGGATGTTGGAATATTGCACCTGGTTCACAAAGGCAGCAGGAGAGAGACAGGGCTCGCTATCCCTCCGTGCCAGCTCCATCTCTCCCTCTCTTTTTCAGCTTCTCTTTCCGTCCCACGATCACACACAAATTTTCTCCCAGGGGGAACAGCTGTATCCAGAATTAAAGAAGGCTCACTCCAAAAACAAGCAGCCCAGCATGCTAAGGCCTGGCTAGCCAGGTGCTTAAAAAAATAATTCAAACAGCGAGTGACGAAGGGAGAAGTGAAGGTTAAGGCAGAATTAAGTTTTCCGTCCAGGTGCAGAAGCAAAAAGTTTGCTAACAGGTAGCGTATGCACAAAAAGTTCTAACTGGAGCGAACGCAAAATTCCAGGTGTGTGTGTGTGTGTGTATGCATGTGTGTGTGTGTTTCATCTGTGTGCACTAAGCTGTGCCATGCCGTCTCATCACAGAAAGAAGAAAACGAAAAAAGAAAGTCCCTCTTATTTCCCCTTGGTGTTGTGCCTTTCTTCGTGGTAAAACACCAGAAGCGATGGCAAGTGCAGAAAGAGGTAGGAGGGGAAAAGAAAGAACAGAGTGTTCTCTCTATTTCACTCCTCTCTCTCCTCTCTCTCCGGTGCAGAGTGTCTCTCTCGCTTATTCTCCCTCTCACACACACAAACCTTCTGCCTTCCCTCCAGAATGTGTGTATGTGCGCGCGAGTGTGTGTGTTTGCGCGCGCACCTTGTTTGAGCTTCTAGCCACGGTAGGCTGCCTAAGTAAACAAAGCCTTCTGCTCTCTCTCTCTCTCTCTCAGAGCTGTGCATTTGCATAAGGTGTGTGCGGGGGGAAGGAGTTAAAAAAAGAGAGAGAGAGAGAGAGAGAGAGAGAGGGAGAGAGAGATGGAGGGAGGGGGAGGGTGTGGACTAAACCATCTCTAAAGGTGTAGTAGGGGAGGAGCAGAGAATGAGAGGGACAGAGAAATATATATAAAAGGGACAGAGACAGCACGAGAGCGGCAACAAGAAAGAGAGAGAGAGAGAGAAAGAGAGAGACACTTAATCTACAGGTAAAAAGCATAAGTAACTCGGGAGAAAGATAAGTACGGGGAGAGAGAGAGAGAGAGCGAGAGAGATTGTCTCTATCTGTATCTCTCCCTCTCTCTGCCTCACTGCATGCAACAAAAATAAGTCGTTAAGACAGGAAGGAAATACTTGAGAAAGATTCACTAGCAAACCTCTCTTCCTGTGTGTGTGTGTGTGTGTGTGTGTGTGTGTGTCTTTGTGTGTATGTGTTTAAATGTCACCCAGCCCACGGCCACCTTAGCCATTAAAATAGTGCCAATCGTCAAATTGGCCGCTGCGTATGAGTTAGATAAGCTCAGGAAACGTTTCTGAGGAGATCAGGTGTAAGACAGTCCAGCTGCATGAGGAAAGGAGAAATGTGTTTTGAAACTGATTAGAAGAAACAGCACGTAGATCTTTCATCTCTGAAACAGAGAGGAGAAAGTCAAGCTCCACTCCCGCGCCAGACGTGTTTGTGTCCATCCTTCCACAGTGAGAACAGCTCAGCACTTGGGGTCTGAAATGAATTAAGGGTGGTCTCTGACTTTTGCACAGTACTATAAACAAATAAACTGGTCCAAAAGTGAACCATGGGCGACTGAAGTGAAAAGTGCTGACAGCCTTAGATCTAAAAGACCAAGTAAATTGCTGATTAGGTACGATGACATTTGGACACAGACACACCCACCCACACACACTCAAACAAACACACACATAAGTAAAAGCAGAGCTGTACTGAAAACAATGAAAGTGTATGTGTGCGATATGTGAGTAAAAGGATCTGATAACATTTTTTCACTATCTATGATCAGTAAAGCAGACTTGATCTACCAGTCGTTTTCTCACACACGCGCGTTGTGTGTGTGTGCGTGCATGTGTGAATGTGTTTTATTAAAGGAAGTGTCCTAATGAAGACCAGAGCAACTACACGTGCTAGTGTGCCACCAAAATGACCACAATGACCAAATTGACCAACACTAAACTGTGTGTGTGTGTGCAGCACAAGGGTCCTATCAGTGTATAATTTCAAGATACTATTAATGACAGAGTAAACATGGAACATTTCCAAATACCACAGAACATGAAACAGGGAGAGAGAGAGAGAGGGGGGACAAGAATTTAAAAAGGGAAGGAAATAGTGGGATAAAACTAGAGATAAAGTTGTTATATGAGTGTGAGAGAAGAAACATTGCATCTGACCCACGACTCCCCCACAGACACACACACATACACACTCAGTCCAGTCTACACAGATTACACAGAGTGGGTGTGTAAGTCAGAAATAACCACACGTTTCATGCAATTTTCTCATGGAAATATATTATTTCCACTACTGAAGTACTCACTCTCTCTCTCTCTCTCTCTCTCTCTCTCTCTCTCTCTCTCTCTTTCTCTCTCACACACACACACACACAAGCTGTGATGGTGTGAAACAGCATGTTGGAGGCCCTACCAGCTACAACAATTTTCCAACATAGCTGAATATCACTCTAATACACACACACACCAGGAAATGTGAAAGAAAGTATACAATGAGAGTGAAAGTAATGCAGAGAGAGCAAATACAAGTGTGTGTGTGTGTGTGTGTGTGTGTGTGCGCGCAAGTGTTTGCATTACAATGTGAGAGAAAGAAAGAGAGTGAAGAGATGGACAAGAAAGAAGGAAAGAGGAGCAAAAATACCAAAGGTCATGAAGAACCTACCCCTGCCATGTACAGAATAAAGAGTGTCTGCATCCCAAACTCAGCATATTACACTGCAAAATGGCGCCCCCTTTCAGGGTATTTCAAAATGTTAAACATATGTGTGAGTGAGTGAGTGAGTCTATATCTCCTTTGAGTAATATCTGAATACATATGGTAGCTTGGGAAATTTGAGAGAGAGAGAGAGAGAGAGAGAGAGAGAGAGAGAGAAGGATTAAAGCAAAAAGATATATATTGTGTGTGTGTGTGTGTGTGTGTGTGTGTGAGTGAGTGAGAGAGAGAGAGCGAGAGAGAGAGAGAGAGAGAAAAGCCTGAGGGGAATTACAGCAGCAGCCAGTTGGAAAAATGTGGATATCAAGTCTCCGCTTGTCAAGGTGAGATGCTATCTTTTTCACACACTTACCTCTCACTCACACACACACACACACAGTCAGTCAAACCCCTGCGTTCACATTTGGTGCCATACACATTCTGGTTTGATCTGCTTATGTTAGATAGACATATACACTTACCCACACACTCTTACAGACATGCGTTCATACACTTCTACTCCATACAGTGGACTCGTACTTGTATTTAATTCAATGAATATGTGTGTGCTGAAAAGCTGAAATTACAGGACTGCTCTAAAGCCTGCTGCCTCCCCCTGCTGGAGGCACATACACACTGCGCTTCAAACTCAGACCACACACAGAGGCTGCAACCAACTACTAAACCTTCTCCCTTCACACATTCTCCTCGCCACACATTGATATCACCCCCATCCTGTACCTGCGAGGGCTTTGATGCGCGAGCGCTCGAAGAGTCGTGCCGAGCTGTTCTCGTTGTCCCACTCTGCCTCGGCCGCCAGGTCCCAGCGGTTGTTGATGTCGTTGTACTGCTGCTGGATCTCCACGCTGTCAAAGTCTGTTGGAGAGATGGTGCTCATGGCTGCTGTCGGAAGAGCAACAGCTGCCCTGAAAAGAGAAAGACGGAGGAGGATTAGTGAAATGGCCAGGGCCCTACAATCATTAGAGCTGACCGATACCGGCCCAAACTGAGGTGAACGTCTCTTCAATATTAATTTAAATATAAAGGCTCATCCGAGAGGCGTGTAACACTCATCTAAACCTTATCCAACAACTCTGCTCTAGCAGACCTTGCATGCTAGTAGTGAAGCGACAAACCAAGACAGGGCACAGACATGGCACAAACCAGATCAGCTGCTGCTGATTTATATCAACGCTCCGAAATCCCTCTAAAAATTCAACAGCGTCAGCAAAAAGCAAAACGTGTAAAGCCTGAATAACAAACGAGAAACTGACGTCACACTAGGATCTCTCAGGACTCCCAGATCTGATCTGCCGATGGAAATCCAATTGGAAAATTAATTCAGGGTGAGGGGGTGAAGAGGAAACATTCACACAGCTCACACTAATTACATCTTCCCTGGCTTTAGAAGGAGGAGCTCCACAAAATGGGGCAAGGCATAAGGAGAGACAGGAGAAGAAATAGACACCAATAACCTCATGATACAGACACACGTATCAGACACACAAAGAAAAGACAGTACATCACAAAATATCACTGACATATTTATCCGATTTCTCCTCAATCCCAGGCACATAGCACACTACACACTGAAGGGCTACTGAGACCACACCCCCTGCCCTGTTTATTCCTCCATCACATTTACAGCATATGTCCAGATGATTTCTAGAAACCTGACACTCATCACTACTGAAAGCACACATTTGGACCAAAGGACCACCTAAGGTCAGGTAAGTTTTGAAGAGGTTCATATTTTCATTGATAGTAATAGCATTGAAATGTTTAAGAAACTAATAAATCAAGGTGTAATCTCACAGTTGCTTGCTGTCTGGTAAATCAGAAAAGCTTAATGAGCATTTTCATTTAAGAGAAAAGTTACCAATGCTAGCAGGCTAGCAAGAGCTTAGCTTACCAAGGCTAGCAACCTATATTTTTTGCCATATATTTACTGTTAATTTATTAGAAGTGGTCCACCCCTTTGCAACACTAATCAGGACAGAGATAATAAATCTATTATCAGCTAACCCTATATGAGTGACACTGCTGTGGTCTGTGAAGGCAACAGGCACTCACACAACCATGTGATACAACCCCAGTCATGACAATAATTTAACTGCTGTCAACAAATATATATTGATGAGGGGTCTTGTCATATTATAAGGTCATGAGGTCTTGCGGCCAATAAGTCCAGGTAGGCTCTGGATACACCACCACCCTAACCAGGATGAACCACTTAGAGAAGATGAATGAATGAATAAATGAATGAATGATTGAGTGAAGTGATGATTTTACCTTTGTACAAAGCATATTTTCACTTTTATGGGAAGTAAAAGAAAATCTATTTCCCACACTGTCTACACTTCATAAACGGACATCACTCCCACACCGTAGCCACAGCCCCAAACAGCTTCCTGAACGTCCAGCTTCCAGCATGGGTCAGAACCGTGGGATTCCTGTGGGAGGGGAACTATTCCCAGCAGGAGAGATTTTAGCCTGTTAATATTTCAACACTGCGAGCTTTAAAAGCACCCGAGGGCCAGAACAGAAACGAAGAGATCGGGTAAAAAAAAAATGCAACACAAACACAAACACACCAACATCAAAGCACACACACACACACACAATCCTTCTGTGTTTCAGTGTATCCAAGAATAGACTGTTAATGCGAGCTTCATTTTCAATGAATGAAGACATGGAGGGCACGATACACCTCAGGACACGCTGCAGGCCAGAGACTAAAACACCGGGGATCTACTGGAGAAGGATATATAATGTATAGCACAACACTACATCTCAGATTATACAACAGAGAAATGATTCCTGCTGGGATTCAGACCATGTTAGGGTTTAAAAATACAGTTTTCAGCGCCTGTTCCTTTAAATGATAATAAGCCACTCGCTGTTCACCCCGACCCAAGTGCACAGGTTTGTACCCAGTGCTCGTTATATCTGTCTTGCTGCGTTTAACCTCGTCTTTGCGCCCTCACATAAACATGAGTCCAGCACTGCGACTGTAGAGACTCGGACGAGGGGGCGGGGCAATTCTGAGGTCTCTGCACATGATGTCAGAACGAAGCAGAATTCGAACGACTCATTTTATCCCATTCCTGACTCAGAAGCTCACAGAAAACTGCCTGGTGCTCCTGTTATTATGGACTAATTTAAGTCAAACTGAGCTGGTCCAGTAATATATTTACTGTGCTCATTAGGTTTACACATACACAGGCCTGAAGTACCTTTCACTACGTTTGTCCACTTTGTTACCTTTGCTATATGTTTTTATGAAGAGATTAATATATTTCCAGATGTAAACAACACTTTATTAACTGTCTTCAAAATAAAAGTGACTAATGGGAACGCAGCGTAAATTAATTACTTTTTTTGCTGAAGGGTAAAATGCTTGTTAATAAATTAAGCTACTGTCAAGCTCTCACACGAACTGTGGTCAACACCATTGCTGTCAACAACTAAGATCAACACTGTAATATCAGTTCAGTTTGCAATGCAAAACAACTGATTACACACACTTACATACACACTCACTCACACCACTACACAATGGATGCTAGGGCACAGAGCAGTAAGCCACACCATGAGGGTTCCCATCTGATTAGAAAACATACACACACACACAGCTTAATGGCCCATTATAGGGGACGCAGATTGTTTGTTTTAAAAGGGGAATGACTCTAGATCAATGCTCTTTGTCTGGCCAGAATCTGCTGTGTCTCGTTCAGTTTCTCTGGGGAGAGAGAGAGAGAGAGAGAGAGAGAGAGAGAGAGATGAATAATTTAGAGAGAGGAAGAAGAAGGGGTCATTAGTGTAGATTGGCTATCCATAATAACCCCTGAGTCACTGAATTGTAATCTAAATGATGGTCAAAGTGTGTGTGTGTGTGTGTGTGTGTGGTAAACAACAAAAGTCATCAACATTTTCCAAAGGTGTGCTGTCTGCATGTACGAGCTTGCCCGCTTGAAAGAAAGAAAGAGTATAAGAGTCTGCCTGCAGGGGTCAACATTGCCCACTGCCCCCTGTCCACAGTGCAGTACTCCATACCTTGGTTATGGACACCCGATATGGCAATTCTGTCCAGTGCCAAAATCCGATCAACTGCAAGGGAATAACATATTCATCAAGCAGTGACACAATTATAATACTAACACTTCATTCATTCAGAACAAGTGTATGCTTGTGAATGTGAGACTGTGTGTGTGTGTGTGTGTGTGTGTGTGTCTGTATGTGTGGGCCTCCTTGCGCCCACTCTGTCATGCTGTCATCCCATGTCTCCCAGTGGGGTCCTGTCTAATCCACCCACCTCACCCAAAGTGTCGCTACGACGACAGCTCTCTCTGTCACCAGGGAAACCAACTGAGGGGGTGTGGCCCAAGGCAACATGAACGAATAAAGGTCTTTCAAGGGCAAACACTAATGCACACACACATGAAAAGGCCACATGATCCCTGATTTGCAAAACGCTGACTAAAGCATGTAGACTGCCATCGTCTCCAAGAGAAAATGTCCTGTCTGATGGACCCATCACTTCAAGAGCACCTTCTTCTTCCAGCCTCAGTTTTCAGAGCTCCTTCTACAACACGATTGGGGTTTAGGAATAACAGGAGAGAGGCTACAACCACAGAGAAGCTGAACCCACTGACATATAAATTAAGTGTACAAATAAGTTTAAAGTGTTTTTGTGTAACGTATAATCATTCATACACTGTCTGTAACCGCTTGTCCAGTGTAGCGTATAATTGTAAATCAAAAACCCCTAAAAATGAAGTATTAATATGCTATGTTCATGATCACTAACAGCGAAATCATCATCTTTAAGTCATCTAAACCAACAGTCATATATACTTTTTGGATACAATATTATCCTCAAGAGGGTGGCATGGTGGTGTCACACAGCTCAAGAGTCCTGGGGGTGTGGGTTTGAGCCCTGCTCTTGGTGACTGGCTGTGAGGAGTTTGGTGTGTTTTCCACATGTCCATGTGGGTTTCTTCATATCCTTCCTCTCATTATCCAAAACAGGGCTGGACAATATGGGACAATTTATACTACGATATATTTCTTAATTTTGTTTGATACAATATAATTCAGATATCTATATGAACAGTATAAAGTCAACGGAAAACTACCAAGATCAAACAATAAAAATGACCATCAAACATAAACCTATTGGTTTGGCCAATATTAATATTTTTAATCTAAATTTTAAAATAAATGCACTGAACTGTCGACAGTGCCCTGTAATGAATGTCACTGAGTGACAGGTGTTTTAAATAATGTATATTAATGTAAGTAGCTGTAAGTGATGAGTGAATGCGTGAGTGAAAGTGTCTCCCGGTGAAGGACTGGCGCCCCCTCCAGGGTGTGTTCCTGCCTTGCACCCAATGATTCCAGGCAGGCTCCGGACCGAACTCGACCCTAAATTGGATAAGCGCTTACAGACAATGAATGAATTATTATTGAGTTATTCCCAAGAACAGAACAAATCAATCACATGCTTTTGCAGCACTTCCTCCTGATGGAGCTCATAATTCTTTGACCAAATATTTCTTTTCATTCGCCATTTTCAAACTACATAATTTTATTTATTTGTACACCAAATATATGATCTAATTTTTATTTTTAATTCACAGGAATCCACTAGAAGCTAACCCCCCAACCAACCAACACACACACACACACACACACACAATGATCCAGACATTAATACAGCTAAATCCGTATTTGAGGAGTGAGAGTATTATATACTTATACGTCCAGATACAACTAAATGCACACACACGCACACACAGCTGCCATAGAGTGGTCATTTGGTTCAAAGAATAATAAGTAAGTGTATGCGTGTGTACATGTGTGTGCATGTGTGTGTGTTTATTTGGTCAGAATATTACCAATATTTAATTAAATTATGTTTTAAATGTATTGCACATTTTATTATCTCTTGACTTTATTGGCTACATCACACACAAAGTGTTAAAAATAAATCAACACGTCATGGGTCCAAACTTTTAACGATTTCAATTGACCCATTAACATGTTCAAGGTCCATCACTTAAACACACACACGGCTTCACAGACACTCACAATAGGTCGGCGTCCAAACAAAAGAAGCAGGAAGGCCGTTCCCAATCCCATTAGAGTCTGGATTAGGGAAGTGCTTGGAATAGAAATGGGTCTGAGAGCCATTATCCCGGGATTACACCCACACACTGATCCAGCCACCCCATTCTACACACTCCTCTACTCTCATAACACTTCACATCATGCGGACCCACACTCCTGCCGCTCTAACTCCCATCAGCCTTCAGTTTGTACTGTTCAACTCACGACTAATTATGCTCCACTCCTGCTCCTCTGGCCGTACTCCAGGGCTGAAAGGGACTGGGAAGGCAAAACCTGTAAAGCACACACTCACACAGCGCAAATCACACATGGCGAAAGGGCACTGTGGTGGGAGTCACACACCAGCTACTTCCAGAGTCACGGGGGTGCTATAATGAGGCAGTAGTCATGGCAACTGGCACTTCCTGTCCCAAGAGAGAAAGAGATGTGACCAGCTTCCATTTGCGTGTCTGCATATATACAGTGTGTGTGTGAGAGATTGTGTAGTAATCACTCACGAGGGTTGTCCAAATGCATTGTGGTGCATCATGACCATTAACTGCCACCACTGTGCAAAGCCTGAATAGGTGTTCTTTAAATTTGTGGTAGTGTAAACAGTTCAATCACATCGGCTTACTCAGGGTCATTTTATAAATAATGCTGAGAGAGAGAGAGAGAGAGAGAGAGAGAGAGAGAGAGAGAGAGACAGACAGACAGAGAGACAGACAGACAGACAGAATTTATCCCCCTCGAGAGCTTGTGGACTCAGGTGCAAGCTTACCAGGCCCATCCCTCCAAATTTCAGAACCCCTTCTTACAGTTTTTGTGTGTGTGTGTGTGGAAGACCACTTGCACTGAAGGAGTGACACAAGCGCTATGAAAAGAAAAGAATATCAAAGAAGTGGATCACTCAGATACACACACCAAATACATGCACACACACACACACACACACACACACACACAAAGCTGTATCCTTGTGGGGGACCCAGGTGGACCCTGACATTGGCCCTTAAGGGGTATTAAAAAAAAATCAATCCTGCCTTTGTCCCCCAAAAGAAGAGCGAGAGAGATAGATAAAGAGAGAGAGAGAGAGAGAGGAGAACCAAAAGAATAGCATGAATCAAGTAAGAAAATAAAGAAAAAAGAAAGGAAAAAGGCAAAAGCAAGAAAGATCTAATAAGTGTGTTCCACAAAGTCAACGAAGCATGCCCCCCTTTTCTCCCCACCCCCTACCCCTGCCCCCCTCATTATTCAGTCCACACACTCACGCTGCAAACAGCAGAAACTAATGAAGCTTCTAATAATAAAATCTGACATGAACAGACAGAATGACAAAGACTGAACAAAATCAATACTTTTAGAAATACCCTGCTCTGTGTGTGTGTGTGTCTCTGCCTGTCTCACTGTGCCCATCTGAGAGCAACATAATAAGCTACCGTCTGGGTGTGTGCCTGCAGGGCTTAAATGATATCTCACTCACACACACACACACACACACACACACACACGCACACGCACACGCACACACACTTCCCTTTCCTCCAGTGTCCACTATTACTTTACTGGGGTATTGATAAGCACCAGGGGTCTCGATGTCCACGACACAAACACACACAGCATTTGATTTACTCCATGACCAGCAGTGACCCTGCGTTTACTACAGCATTTGAACACAACAGCTGTCCTCCACATTATGTGAGGAATATAACATTATTGACATGAATTTCCATAGAAATTAAAGAAGGTGTTTTGAATGAATGAATGAATGAATGAATGATGGTGGTAGTAGCAGTTGGATGAGGAGGAAATGGTAAAACACATATTACAAATAAATAACATACACTAATCAGCCATAACATTAAAATGACCACCTGAAAAATAGGGTGAAAATGGGAAGTATGCAGAGCAACAAACAGACATGTCTGCATTTGTAATATAGAAATTAAATAAATTCTAACAATTATATATATATATTAAATATTTATATTTTCAGACTTTACACACACACAGGCATTTTGCACTGGGGCCTGGGTCACTACACACAGTCATTAAGGAAGGACCCTCATGGCCTTATGACCTCTTGACTCATAAAACTGACTCTAATGTGTTGGGAGACCGCAGAAGGTCAGAAAACAACCGACCAGGATTTAAAAGGACAGAAGAGCTGTGGAGGGGCTCCGCAGATGGGGCTGTAAATCCTGCATGGTTTATAAACCCAAAATAATACTCGTTTAATAAGACTGCAAGCCAAAATCTCAGCTCAGTAACGTTCCTTAATCAAATGATTCACCAACACGCTCTTTAATGAAGTGAGAGCTCGGACTATTTATTATCCGCTGGGAAAAGTATGTACATTAAAATGTGAAACAGTGAACAAATAAAGCTTATAAATGAACGCTGGGGAGCTTTCTTTTTTATTCTAGTCTTGAGAATGTCAGGGAAAAGAGAAAAACATAAAATGCATAAAACCAATGCTAGGGGGGGGAAGAAAAACAAAAAACACCTTTCAATCTCTCACTCTTAAATAAAATATACTAGAATTGGGAAGTGGGTCAAAGAGAAAGTGCAGAGGAGGAGGACATGAATTTCACTCGTTTTAAAAACACAATACTGCTGAGAACAACTGGAATTAGATATTTCCAGTCAAAGCATTTTATATGTAGCTCATACATGAGCTGATAATAAGTTTAATTTTCGAATCATTTATTACTTTTCCAATGACTCATTTCACACTATAATCTCTAACCATATTAAATGATATCAGCTGATATTATCAGTTATTAAACTTTCCATATTTGTCGAGTCCTGCCTTCATTTCACCTTGAAAGCCTTTCAAGCGCACAGAAAATAATTTTAAATGTCTGAGTTTTAATAGGCTTCTCTCTCTCTGTGATTTACACACTTACTCTTCGTGTGTGTGTGTGCACATGTTGCCCCAGTTTGTCTTAAGATCTCTCGCTCATGGTCACTGCACCATCACAATACACCTATAACTTTACAGCCCCAGACACACAACTACTGACACACATATACCCCACCCCCACCCTCCAGACACACACACACACACACACACACACACACACAAAGGCACATGCAGGACTGAATACATGCATAAGGTTATATGATGTTATGTATCGCGTGTTAATTATTATCACACTGCTGCTGTTAGCATAATAACCGTAATCTGCAGCAGTGCAATGACATCACTGGGGCTCAGTCAATATCATGCAGCTCTAGCCCTGACTTATTTATTATTTATTACATACTAACACATGTTCAGTGTCGCAATGATATTACGAAACACATGAGATGCAGTGGTTTCTGATCTTCTAAATCGCAAACTCATCTCTCTCTGACCCGTTTTCCCGTCATCTGGCTGATCTGTTTTTCACTGCACCAGTTAATCACAGGGACCAACACAGATCGAGTGCCTTAGGGGAATTACACTCTATGTGTGTCTGCGTGTGTGTGTGTGTGTGTGTAATATCACCCCCTCAACCTCACCACTACTTACTAAGATCCATGATGTTTGAACCTCAGCTCAAAATAATACTGCATGGGAAAATGGGTCGAGTTCCATTTTTGTCTAAAGACACATTTAAAGCTTCATTGTGTGTAAAATCCCCATCAGTTTAATTTCTCTTAACTTCACTCATTTTGTATATTTAACAGTTATTTGAAGTAGGGAAGTAGTGATGGGGAAGATGGGTATAAAAATAAATCTTCCTCTACACTCCTCCACACAAAAAAAACTGCGAATGTAACCCACGCCTACTCGTGTTTGAACTCCTCACATTCACTGATGTGCACACACACACACACACACACACACACACACACACACACACACACACACACACACGCACACGCACACGCACACGCACACACGCACGCACACACGCACACACGCACACACGCACACACACTACTCCAGCGTATGAGTACTCCTACATGCTTTACAAATAAAGAAAGAAACACACACCCAGCACTTCACACACTCTCCAACATGATTTCATGCCTTTAACCTAGAATCCCACACAAACCTACCTTACAGCGGGCCACGTGAGCTTGTTACGCAAAGCCGGCTCTGGCTGCTCAATAACTCTGTAAGTGTGACCCGGGCTAATCAATAAAATCTGACCAGATAACACTCCAGCACACACTCGGTTTGAGGCCAAATCGCATTTACCACAACAACAGCTCCTCTGTTATTTACTCCCAGCACTGTCATGTGCTAAAACACACACTATCAGTGCACCACATTATCATAAAGAGGCTCAGTGACACCAGGATCTTATTCCTATCAGCGGAAAACCTCAAAACTTTTATTTGACTAATGTATCAAATCAGTTTCTCAGGAAGACGAGGAAGGTGTTGCACGGTGCTGAGCTAAAACGTCTGTATTTCATTCACTAAACTGCATTTGTAGCCCTCTGTTGCTCGAGCCACACAGCCTGCAGGCTTTGGATGGTGTATACTTCAAAACATGACATCACATCCCTGTCCAACACCTGCATGTAGGCAAAATTGCTGGTTTGTCATCTGTATATTTTTAGCGCTGCACCACAACACTGCTTTTTGATATTCACCATGCATGAGAGAAACAACCTGCTTCTCTCTTCCCATTCATCTGTGCAGCAACAGAACGCAGTGAGTGAGGAGTCGGGAGGCACAGGGGGTTTAACAGATGTTAAACCACAGAAACAAACCTACAGCACTAAGCTGAGAACACGTTCTTTTCTCTACACATCCATCCTTCAGTCCTCGTGTGCACTTAGACTCGGTAACTTCACAGAAAGCCTACAACACAACTACTCTTTCACACTTTACAGGAGACATGGCTCAGTACATGTGCATATTAATGTGGCGATCTGGAGCCCACCAACACACACACTGTGAAAAAAGAACCACCCAGTCAGTTTTCTGTGTGCTGCCTAAGTCATATTCTTAATAAAAAAACTTCTGATTAAAAGTTCATTGCTCTTTAAAGGGGAGTAGATGCATTATGATATTATTTTATCATTAGATCAGTAGCATAAAATGGTCTTAAAAATATCACCAACAAAATATTGCTCTTATGACAGGCCTAAAGGTTATATACTAAAAACGCAGTTCTGTACACAATGCTACATTTCTGCATATCCCACCTAAGTAGGGACAGACAGAACAATTATTATTCCATCACAACAAAGCAGATAAAGCTCGTGCTTTCTCTCAGAGTGCGATCTAACCCTAGTCAGCCAGGCTTCTGAGAGCAACAAGGACGTGCAACTCGCTTCCTGAAACAACACCAATGACCCTCTCAAAGACGCAGGTGTGTTATTTTAGGTTTTGCAACTTTAAAGCCTCGGTATCCTTTGAGTTGGCTCTGAAGTCTAAGCATCAAAAGCCTGTTCCAGTGTAATGGGCTATCCCCGGATGAGCCGCGTAAAACCCGACTGTGCCAGGAAGAGTGCAGCTGAGTAAGACGTGCCAACAAAGGTTGTGGAATTAGATTTAGGACTGTGAACACCGCAGGAGGACAGCGGTGTATGGACAGAGATAGCCAGAGGACAGTGCTCAAACTGGATAATCATGTAGTTCTCAGGTCTGGAGGAGCACTGCTCTCACACCCAGAAGTGTTTGTTCATTTGTTAATTAAAAGAACACTGGGCAGGATTTCTACCTTAAAATCACAGCTTCAAAATCATTGTGATGTTTCACTGACTTGTATGAGGGAGAAGAGAGCCTCTGTCAGTGCTACTCTGGGCTCAGCACTGCAGAAACTGCACTATGTATCTTTTAGAGGAGGGTAGGGACCCTGAGAGTATCAAAGTGGTGATCTTCCATTAGGCCAATGCTGCCCTCTGTATGTCTAATGTAATATATAAATCTTATTAAATATACCATTCCACACTAAATGTATGGCAACCATGCAAAAACAGGCAATGGAGAATACATTGCTTTTGTGACATCACAAATCTAATTGCATTAGCATATATCCACCTACTTCTCTTACATAGGTAAGCCCCACACAAGATATAAGGAGTGTTTCACCAAGGACTGCAGGAAATGCAGTGCAGCCAATCAGGAAAGAGATTGTTTATATATATTTGTTGCAATCACACAGCTACAAAAACAGGATGTTCAATGATAAGAGGTGAAAAATATAGGATATGGGAAGATCTATCATGGTCTGATGGTTAGGATACTCTGTAGCACACCGCAGTGAATGGTCAAAACAAGGCCGTTAATTGGTCTGCAGACTGCTCTGAATGGATTGGTCAGCAGAGCACAGCTGGTCAGTCACTAATGGCTTCATCCACACATCCATTGACACATTGCTGGAGGGTCAAAGATTGGAGGGGACCGCTAGTGAGAACATCAACAAAAGTCTACAGTCTGAACAGGGTCAGAGCGAGGGTAGGTATGGGATAATATACAACAAAGATTCATCACCCAAAATATGAAATTTTGTCAAAAAAACTGAATTTTTAAAACATTCACCCAGTCACTCACAGATACTGATCAAGTCACTCACACACTCATATCTGTGAACAATTTCCCACACTCAACAAATTTACTCACTCAATGGCAACAGATAACTACAAATTATGTACCTTTGTATGAACTGTAAAAATGCTGAGGAGAAGCCTGAGACATCACTTTGGCCTAGACCTATCGACCATCACCGTTCTGTCCTGAAATCTGAAACCAGCTACAGAAACACAGCAGGGAAACGAGGACCAGAGAGGACAAAATATCACACATATATCATATGTTAGGCTACTGTCCTCACAGGCCCTGCTATATTCCTATTTATGTCTCAAGCAACACATTCAAGTTCCAGGCGTCTTTACACGATCTGACTGCTGGTATCAGCCTGACCTCAGCACATCAACACTGCATCTTCAACCTGGATACTCATGCTAATCCAGCTCCAAAATACTTTCCTTACATATTATTCTGAAGATTTTTCTAGAATCAGAGAAGCTGCAGATTCAAAGAGAGGACAGTGAGATGTAGCCCAAAATCACAGGCAGCTTGAGAGAGGAGGAGGAGGAGGAGGAGGAGGAAGGCTATATATAGGCCGACTCCACAGCAGGGCTAGAAACCAGGACTTAAACGAGCTCGCTATCTGCTGAAAATGACTGCCAACACACACTGTAGCACTGATCTGGAACACAATCTAACAGCATAAACCAAGAACATGTAAAATTGTGAGAAGAGCTGCGAGAGATACCAGTGAGGACCTGTTGTATACGACTGTAATAACTAGAGCTGGTGATGTATTGACTTATAATTAACCATATCAGGCAATAGTTTGTAATCAGATTTACACTTTTCCTATACCAAGTCTATCAGCTAAAACCACAATCAAACTAGATTATCGCCCGAAAAATATCCAGAGTGAAATCCCATTCATTTAAATGGAACTCAGAATGATGGGTGAATTCCCTAACCCACCCCAGAGGTACAGTAGGAAACTTTTATGCTAAATTCAGGTTTTGTGAACACTGACATGCAAATTTGCATCTTCAACCAATAGCAGCGCTCCTTTGACCTGAGGGGGCAGGGCTTTGCACAGCAGCAGTGCAGATCCAACATGGAAATGAAGGAAATGTTAATTGTAGCCATGTGTCAGCACAATATTTTATATAACACGGTCGGAGATGATTATAAAATTGTACAAACATGCGGTGCAGCCTGGAGCATGGCCATCATGAGGCTGGAGTAGAGGAGATATATTTTACAGTGTTTATTTCTTTATTAATTATTAATTAATTATTAGTTTGTTAATTAACCGACTACTTTAAAGAAATAACATGTAACATTTAGTATTTTTGCTCCTACAACTGCAGAGTGTAATTTACTTTTACAGCATTGCCCAGAAATCAAGGTCGAGGGGGGGGGAGGGTGGTTTTGCTCCACTCTCCAAAAGTTACATTGTGCAGTTTCTGAAGTGCAGAGTCCAAAGTAGTAATGACAGAGGCTCTGGTCTCGCTAATACAGCTCAGTGGAGGTTCAATACGATTTTGAAGCTATAATTCTAAAGTACAAATGCTACGTTTACCTAATAACCATTACACCCAGATACCACACAGGTCCTTGAACTCTGCACAGCCATCGTACCTTAGGTGACACGCCAGACACACTGAGCTTAAGCAGCAAATCTCTTCATCCTTTGTAATGGGCTCTCCTCTGGAGTTCCATGGACAGCTGAAGGTGCGTGAGATTTGAGAAGTGCTAAGCCTTTGCCTGATCTTGCTGATCTGATCTACAGCAGCGATGGAGACAAAAAGATTGAACAATAGGCACAGGTGCTCACACTGGCTAAAAACATTAGCCTTGTATCAATCAAGACTTCATCACATTAGGCTATAGGCTCTCACAATGTCTCTGTTGAACTGGTCAGCCGCTGAGACCTCTGAAAGTATGACCATGTGAAATAAATTATTTCTTGAGATGACTGTGGCCAGCGCTTACTCATGTTATACGATATGTAGTTAGAAAGGCAGGGCACTAATAAATGATGTATGAATGTACAACACAGCTCTAGAAGCTTCTGGACACTTTTCAGCAACTGTGGTTATTAAATCTTGGGGAAAATCAATAGTCAATCAGCTCCAGACTCTCTTAACACAATCAGAAAAATAACACCGCCTGGAGTTCCATCATGACAGGAAACTCAATATCAACAGCAATATATTCTTACTAAATGGCATGATGCAACATAAAACCATATTCTAAAAGGTGATGGGTATCTGCTGTAGGTCAGATCTCTTTCCAAACAGCACACAGGAAATGACTTCAGTGCTGAACAGCTCTGTTTCCATAAATCCTCTTTGATGCTCCTTGACTGAAAGTAGCACATTATTATATTGTATGCGTTTTGGAGACGTGTTCATAAACATGAAGAACACAGATCAGAACCTAGTGGTCCTCATGTGAACTGGCAATAAGACGACACGCCGGAGACGTTTACACCCAGGTCACATGTGTGTGCACACATTAATGACAGGGACTTTCCTATGTAAATTAAAGCTGTGTTTTAAAAAACAGCAGCATGTTTTAAATAACTGCACCGTGTTTTCCCAGACATGCCGACTGGATCTGGGAAATCATTAAAAGGCACTGTAAAAAAGCACAAACAGCATTAAGTCCCAAATATGTCAAACTTGCTGGTTCAGGACAGCACTTACTTCTGAAATGAATAACACACACAGTGCCGTTCACATAATTTGCCAAAATCAAACTCTGAAAGAGCACAGACAATGTTACTGACAATACATGAATGAATTAATGATTTTACCAGCCAAACACTGCCATGTACAAAACAACAATCACGGATAAATGACCGTCTGGCACTTTAAACTCAGCATTCAAATATAAAAACCAGACCTTCTTGGCTATAAACACAGGCCTGGATCTTCCTTTGTTAAAAAGCCTAGTGGATAGCTTGGGATTGGAAGGATGCAGGTTCGATATAGCACTGTCTCCTCCCTCAACATCCAAAGGTGAGGGACTTCTGGGCAAGTCACTACCCCCCAAACTGCCCCCTGGGAGCTAGAATGGCTGCCTGTAGTTGTGGGTGTGTACTCATTGCTCTTGCATACTGTCGTACCTTGCGCAATGACAATAAAGGTAAATTTATATTTTAATATAAATTATTAATATTATTGTTATTATTATGTAAGTCATCATTTTTGCCACAAAACCCACAACTGTTTTTCTCAGATCATTACAGTTCTAAACCTTGCCAAGCTTTGATCATTGTTAGTATTACAGATGATTTTTGAGTAATACACTCCCATCGCTGACACTGAAAGGTCTTCCCAGCCACACTTTGGAGCCAGTCTGCAGTCCTAGAGTGTGTAATCACTTGTACGTACCTAAGCTGTTGATGTAACATGTGGACCATCTGGTCTCAGTACAAAATCCAGGACTTGAAACTGGATTCAAGGCTCTGTTTTGAAGACTTCTGCTCATAACTTGGTTGAACAGTGAATTAATTTGTCATTTTCACATTGCACTGCTTTGGCATGTTTCAGGAATCCAGTGTTCAAGTTTGGGTCAGTGAGTAGTCAAGGCCAAAAGCTTAAATCTTACATCTAACTTAAGCAAGCTTAAAGAGGGGACTGGGTACATTTTTTACTCTCCTGAGGCTCCCCCTTTAGTGTAATTAATTTTTACAGCACAGTACTAAGAGCAATGAAGAGGGAGGGGTTTCTATAAAGTTACATAGTGCTGTTTCCGGAGTGGCAATAACAGAGGCTCTATTCTCCATATTACAGCTCAGTGGAGCATCGCTGAAGCTGTAATATTAAAATAAATCCTTTAAAATAAAGCATCTGTTAAAATCCCTGTGTCAACATTAAGTAAACCAGTACTGTCCTATACTGCAGTGTGGAGTTGACCAAACTTGGTAGTTGACCATCAGACTACTAGTGTGTGCTGTTGTAAGTGAATGGCTAGACTTCACTCCTTACCAATTGAGTCAAAAGATGCATACGGCCATCCAGTGTAACACAAAAAACGCTGGATTTAGTCAATGATAATAGTTTAATAAGGCTATTCCAAAGTCAGATCAGCCTCTTTATCTCTCAGATAAGAATCAGACCCCCATGCTCTCGGGGGGCTGACACAGCTCGGGCCAGGGGCTCATCCCCACATGACTGCAAAGTGCGAGGGTGGAATGTGAGGCGTGTCGCATGAACAAAAGCACCGGTAGTGGGTATGATGACTAGGCTTAGCGAGCCGGGCCGTCCCGATCGCTGGGACAATGAGGGCTGCTCGGACAGCAAGGGAAAGGACAGGGCACATGAGGTGGATTAGGACAGTCAGCAGTATGGGGGGCCACCGTTGCATTCCTCACACAGCAGTGACCCCACAACCGTCCATCTGTCTGGTCTATGTGTCTGCCAATGCATCTACGCTTTTGTCTCCCAGTCTCAGTCAGGCAATAGCCTTCCACGGCACGCTAGGGATGGGGTGACCACCGACATGGTTTTATGCTCAATAATCTGTAATAAATAAGAAATTCGAATTTTTCACACTAAAAATGTTAAAATACTATACAATAATATTATCTTTATATAATATTGCATGTAGAGTTGCTCTCACACAGCATCAGGGTCCTGGGGATGTGGGGTTGAGCCCTGCCTCAGTTCATTGTCTTTGAGGAGTGTGCTGTGTTCTCCCAGTGACTGTGTGGGTTTCCTCAGGCTGCTCAAGTTTCCTCACAAAGTCCCAACACACATGTTAATAGGAGGACTGGCTGTTCAGTATGGTCCATAGGTGTGATTGTGTGAGTGACCAGGTGAGTGTGTGAAACTGTCCATGGTGTGAGTGACCGGGTGAGTGTGTGATGCCTTGTGCCAAATGATTCCATGTAGGCTCTGGACCCACTGCAACCCTAAACAAGATTAAGCGCTTCCGGAATATGAATAAATGGATTAATTAATTCTTGACTGGGAGACATTTTACATCTTATTTTCAGCCAGTAATCAGAATAGCATAATGTTATTCATATTTAAGATGTGAAACAGTTGGAACATTAATGTTGCTGTAGGCCAACAGCAGCGACGGTCAACATTCCTAATCTTCTATTCCAGCAATATAGATACAATACGGTGTAATTCAATAATATTGAACACTGCCCCATGGCTACATCCTTCACCAATGCTATGTTGGGCCAGCTTAGTTCCATTCTGTACGTCACAATGTATTACCAACCAAACTGAGCACACTGTTGCTTTAAATGTGTAACACACATTGTATCAAGTATCAACAGCTGTATCCAGTAAGGCAAAGTGAAAGGGAGCGAAAAGCTAAAGATGCCCAGAGTCCTACTAATGCTAAAACTTGTTTTTCATATTAAAATTGTGGTTTGAAAAAGTGTCATGGTCAAATCTCAAGGGCTGCAGTAGTACTTCTAACTTCTAACAGAATTAGACCAATCAAAGGCAGCCAAACACTGCGGTCTTTACGAGTAACAATGTTATTCATTTTTGCAAAACTATCTATCCTATTCCAATCGGTTTACACAACATATTATTTATCGACCATCCTTGTGATATTATCCTATGTAATATTGATATTTCACAAAGCAAGCAGTATGCAAATAGGTCCTCTATCATCATTCAGTGTTTTTATTATTGCAAGGTCAGCAGTCTTTCTCTCAAACCCTTGACCATGAGGTCACTAAGCATGGTGAAGTGCAGACACAAATCTACGACCAGGTTTTTATCTGTCCACACTACTCAGCCTCAAGAGACTGACCCAGATAACAGCCCTTGAAACTCAGTGACCGCCCCAAGACGGCACAGGTATCAGCCTTGGGTTAAAAAAATAAGTCCTCAAAAACAGACCAGCCAAACATGGTGGGGGATGTGGGGGATGGGAGAGGGCGGTCCTGTCTAGTTAAATCAGGGACACTCACTGGGAGCTGACACTGATGATTCTGGCTAGCATTACAACCTGAAATTTAGCAGTAATCCCTGTCCACCCATGCCGCAGCTCCATCAGATCCTGCCTTCTCTCTCAGTAGATTCATTCACCCTGGAGAGTGAACTCACCAGGAACACTCACTTTTCTCATTCTTCATTCTACCATCTGATGTGTATAGCCTACATTCATACCTTGATACTGAGGTCAGCTACTATTATTCTGGTCATCATCAGAATATCATTTGAAAAAACAAACAAACAAACAAAACACTGGTGTGTACTAGCATTGCTAAGCATTTAATCATGTTTTGCCCTTTGAAACATTACACCTGAGTGTCCTTTCTTATAGAACCACCACCTGGACATACATGACACAGTACAAATCTCTTATTAAAACCCACAGCGCTCTTGCAGGACCTCTCCAGAGTATTTTTCCTATCATGCTGCAGTGTCCAGCTCTCACATGAGTTTGTGCCGGACGTCTGCACTGTGTGGCATAGAGTAATGTCTCTGTCTGGCCATGAGTCAGAAGGGACTAAAACAGAACCCAGTCCTAGGGACCAAGCTTACCAAATGGAAAAATAAAAAAGCCAAGTACAGCAGATATGAATGGGTATCACGCAAAGGAAAAATGCCATTATTCATGGTTCAGACAAATCAGCAATGCCTTGAGGGATATCTAGACATCCTCCCAGTTTTGTCCCTCATAATCCAGAAAAAACTCGTTCAATGACTCATGAAGAAGCTACAGATTTGATAGCCTTAATCTGTTTCTCTACCATGATCAACATCCAGGCTGCTCAGCAGAGTCTTGCTGGATGACTGACCACACTTGACTTTTCACCAAGCTTCAAATGTGACGTCATTCTGTTTTCTTCCTTTAGTCCTACATCAGAGTGATGGATAAAGTCCTGCCGGACATTGCAACATCCTCACACAGCCTTCCACACCTAGATGTTTTCACACATAATTGTTTCATCGACTTATCATAATGTAAACAGCTTAAAGTGCCTTTCTGGTAAACCCCTTCTAAACTCATTTTGGTCAGATCTGTTCAGAGTTACAGACGATGGTTATTTCTAAGATAAATTATTAAACAATTTTACAAAAAATGTATATAGTGATAATTATTCATATTGATCATCATTGAAAAATAAATGTTGATAACATTTTTGAACATATTACCTATTCTACACCTTCATTGTGTGCAAACATATGAAATAAGCATTTAGTCCCCAACCCCAACTCTACCCACCCTTCTGCCAGTTGTTTTTGCTGATCGAAAGCCCCTCCAAGCAATTTGCCAGGATTGGTCCCTTACATGTGTGATGTAAATAAATTCCATCTGTTTGAATTTTTTTTTTTTTTTTTTTTTTGAGACTGTCCTTTGTACATTTTAGTTTCATAAATTAAATCATTAAGGGCATTTTAACAAGATTAAACAAGGCTTTAAGGAAGAATTTACTGGAAACCCCCACATATTCTTGGGCCTTTCCCCAAGCAACACCTTTAAGATACTTTGTTTCTTTAATATACCGTCTATTTTACCTACCACAGAGTTTCATGGTGCCCTCAAACCTTCTCCAGACTGAAAAGAAGTCAATTTCCTATCAATGTATCTATCACTCCACATTTCTTATGACCCACACATGGTTTTGCTGAACACCTGAACAACCCCTGGCCCTTCACCAAGTTCCAGATGTTTGTGGCCTCTATCCTTACAATGTTAAAAGCACAACAAATCTTTGCTGAACACCTGAACATACTGCATTCCCATGCACATGCTGACATATCTTTCCTTGCCTTCTCCATTGCTCCAGACAGCTCAACAGCAAGCCAAGGCTTTCCCCACAGCTTCCCAAGGCACCTCGAATGACAAATCAAAAAATAAATAAAGAAATAGAGAGGAAGATGCTGTGTTGCGCATCTTTAAAGAGCAGCCACCATGCAAAACTAGTCTACTGAACCTAAGCTTGGCCTAACGATGCGTTATAAGACTTCATAAGGTGTCCTGAATTGTCATAGTCGAAGCTGGAATGTGACACAGCAAAGCCTGGCCGATGTGTTATTGCTTGTGGAGGTGGGGAGACAAAAGGCAAGTCAGTCAACGTGGTGAAGGGGCTAGCCACACGTTTTAAGGTGGCCCCCGGGTCATGCTGTTGATAAAAGGTGGCTATCAGAGGCTATTTCTAAGGATTTTGTTCATTTTTTAAACCCTTTATCTCACATATCTATTATTGTCCAGCGTTTTATTTGAATTGCCCTTTCCACCTTAAGAGGTGCAGCAGTTCCATTCTGTCGCTCGAGGCGCCAGAATGGAACGGCTGCACCTTTTAAGGTGGAACGGACAATTCCAATTAAACGCTGGAAAACACGTTAGGTTAGGCTAGGAATAATATTTATAAAATATGGTCAGTTAGACTTACCTTTAGACGAGAAAACGCGTCTCTTTTTACACCGAGAGTGAATTTTAAAAGAGTCTACACGCACATAGGTTAGCGTTTTGGGGCTTTTCTTCAAAAATCCCGATATTTAACGTTAAAATCCCGCATCCTCGCTTTGGTTAACGTTTTTTGCTTTTTTTCTCGGTTGTATTTTCCTCTTCCATAAAGCGTGGATGAATAATGAATCACAAATCCTCCTCCGCTCCGGATAATAACGGGAACACAAACAGCCGTTATTTCTCGGGTTGTGTGTTTTCAAATCAGCATCGGAGCCTTCAGCTCCTCCGCGGTCCGTCTCTCTCTCTCTCTCTCTCTCTCTCTCTCTCTCTCTCTCTCTCTCTCTCCCTTCCTCCCTCCCCGTCTGTCTGTCTATCCTCCGTTCGGCTACCGACAGGAAGAAAGACAGAATGAATGAATGAATAAATGAATGGTGGTGGTGGTGGTGGATAAGGAGGTGTGTGGGGAGCGGATAACACACATAACGTTTCCAGTAATAAATAACAAACACAAATCATACATTACATTAAAACGACCCCCTTGTAAGTCCTACAAATACAGACTGTAGTCCCTCTGTTGTTCTGCATACTTTGTAATGTGCTCAGGACCACCACAGAGCAGGGATGACTTGGCTGGTGGGTAATTCAGTAGTGATGTTCGATACCACAGATTTACTTTCCGATCCTGAGTCAAATTCATGCTGGTATCGGCGCGATACCGGTCTACAGACTGACTGACTGAGCATTATGCACCCAGACGGAATAAAAAGTAGTTCCCACCAACCAGGTATCTTTTAGACATGATCTTAATAGTTTAGTTACTTTCCATTGTGTTCCAGTTAATGATATACATTACCTAAAATACGAACCTATCAAAAGTATCAATATTTTGATTTGAGAATCGATTTTAGAGCATAAACATCTTGTATCAGAGGTATCGATATTTCAGTATCTATCTATCATTCAGTATCTATCTATCATTCAGTGTATTGCCTCGTATGAGTGGATCAGACACAGCAGCAGCTCCTAGAGTTTTAACACACTGTGTCAACTCACGGTCCACTGTACAGGACACACATTAGTGGTCCACCTTGTAGATGTAAAGTCAGAGACTGTCGTCCTCTAGTCCTTCATTAATGTACAGTGGACATTGCCTAGAGACTGCATAGTTTTATTTTGGTGGACTATTCTCTGTCCAGCATTGACATTGGGTGGTTGAAAACTAAGTGGCACGAGACCACAGTGGTTTGCAAGTTGACAGACATTGAAGGAACACTAGGTTATTTGTGCTCCTGGACTCCACCTACATTTGCAGAATGTAATTCACTTTCAGATCAAGGTGGAGGAGTGGGTTCCTACCCTCTTCCAAAACTTATGCTGAGCCCGAAAAACTGTTGTGATGATGTTGATGATTCCGACTGCAGCCAATGATAACCTCAGAAAATTGGAATATCTCAGAAAATTAAAATGTTATATGAGACCCATTTTAAAAATGATTTTTAATACAGAAATAGTGGCCTACTGAAAAGTATGTACAGTATAGGCACTCAATTTGCATGAATTACTGAATCAATGCAGCATGGCATGGATGCGATCAGCCTAAAGCACTGCTGAAGTGTTATGGAAGCTCAGGTGGTTTTGATAGTGGCCTTCAGCTTGTCTGCATTGTTTGGTCCGGTGACTCTCACTTTACTCTTGACAATATCCTATAGATTCTCTATGGTGTTTATGTCAGGAGAGTTTGCTGGTGAATCAAGCACAGTGATACTCTGGTTATTAAACCAGGTATTGGTTCTTATGGCAGTGTGGACAGGCACCAAGTCCTGCTGGAAGATGAAATCAGCAACTCCCTAAAGCTTGTCAGCAGAGGGAAGCATGAAGTGCTCTAAAATTTCCTGGTAGACGGCTGTGCTGACTTTGGACTTGATATAACACAGTGCACCAACACCAGCAGATGACATGGCTCCCCAAACCTTCACTGATTGTGGAAACTTCACACTAGACTCAAGCAGCTTGGATTGTGTGTCTCTTCACTATTCCTCCAGATTCTGGGACCTTGATTTCCAAGAAACTTCCGGCGTTGTCTCTGGGTCATGAGTGGCTTGACACAAGCAATGCGACAGTAGGCCATTTCCTGGATACTTCTCTGTGTGGTACGTCTGACACCAGCAGCAGATTTTTTTAATGGCCTTTTCTTGACAATCCATTCAGTGCTGTGGTGTCCCTGTTGCTTGTGCACCTTTTTCAAACCACACTTTTTCCTTCCACTCAACTTTCCTTTAATATGCTTGGATACAGAACAAGGGTGTCAATGACTTCCTTCTGGACATCTGTCAAGTCAGCAGTCTTCCTCATGATTGTGAACCAGACTAAGGAACCATTTTAAAGGCTTAGGAAAGGTTTGCAGGTGTTCTGTGTTGATTTTTCTAATTTTCTGAGATAATGACTTATGGGTTTTCATTGGCTGTAAGCCATAACCATCAACATTAAAAGAAATAAATGTTTGAAATAGATCACTCTGTTTGTAATTGATCTGTATAATATGAGTTTCACTGTGTGAATTGAATTATTAAAATAAATTAACCTTTTGATGATATTCTAATTAATTGAGATGCACCTGTATTTGTGAACATACGTTTTTCATGAAAGCACAACATGCCTCATGACACACCCACACCAGAGAGTCAACTAAAGATATTAGGGATTAGTTTGTGGCAGCTGACCCAAAAAACACATGCAAAAGCAGCAGATTGTGGATCTGGTGTGGGCAGTGGGGGACGGGGGTGTCTGGACCATCTGTCCCCCACCCAGAGGACAGCGAAATGACACCACCACTCAATTAAACACCCCCACACACATTCATCTTACTATACTTGTAAGTACCAAACATTGAGCTTGATTTTTAGTGAAATTAAACTGATTTGTAACATAAACCTCAGCGCAGAGTGGACTTTTCATTTGGTTTATTTTGTTTCTGTTTTGTTTGGGATTTGTTTCATGTCACTTTTAGAAATTCTTCATCACGGACTGAGACATTGATCTGGTACAATCTGAGGAATTACTTAATACAAGTTTCTGGGTTTTATATGGGGGACATTCTCACCACAGTCCTCACGTTGCACATCCAGCCCTACAGATTGTGTGTTTGTGTTGAAACCAGGTGTGAGTGTATATTTATTGGTCTTGTTTGCCTCAAACAACTTCACCTCTCTCTCTTTTCCATTTCACTCTCTTTCTGCTGACTCACGTCTGTGAAGAGCAGAATGGGCTGAAAGGGGGAGGAGAAGAGAGAGGAGGAAAGAAAGGAGGAAGAAGAACATTCTGGATTTACTTCCATCATCACTCCAGTCAATACAGCTTTACATACCACCTCTGACATCAGTCTGGTTGCAGCTGTCTAAGCGCTGGCTCCAGGGATGCCACAGCCCTCTGTTTTCAGAGGTCCAGGAACTGTCTTCCTCTCTGGATAAAGAATGATCTTCTCTCTCTCTCTCTCTCTCTCTCTCTCTTTCTCAAACCCTCCATACCCACCCCTCTCACACACACACACACACACACATACACACATGGTCCTACCTGCTCTTCCTCTCCCGGTGTGAAAGAGCACAGAACAATCATATGGGGGACAAAAAGATTGCTGATTGGGCGACTGTGTGTGTGTGTGTTTGTAGGATGTGAATGTGCTGTAGTAAGCAGACTCTGTGTCAGTCTGTCCAACACTATCATCCACCAAACACCCACCCACACACACACACACACACACACTCAAATGGCACTCAGTCTTCCATTTGCCCTGATGTAATCGATCAGCCAAGACATGACCGGTGTCTAAATTGGATGTCTTTAGTTCAGTAATGGACCTCCGAGGCTAATATCAATAACAGACTCTAGGGGGCAGTATGTGTAAAATGGCTGACTGTCTTTAACTACATGGTCTGAAGGCCTCCATTATTTATACAGACTCCAAGACTGCTTCTACCTGCAGCTTTAATCTAAGCTCAATTGTTTATAATCTGTTTGATTACAGGAGGACGGTCCCCTGTGAGTCTTGGTTCTTGGGTCAAAGTTTCTTCCTCCAGCTTTGAGGGAGTTCTCCTGCTTCAATATATTTAAGTAGAGTATACAATTTACCCAGTAAACATTTAGCCGTTGATTCAACGTTGAAATAACGTAATGACTGCCGTCTAATCAACATTCTCTTAAGGGTGAAAATGAAAGTTCAAAAGACGTCCAAACACAGACATTGAAACTACTGACGACTATTAGACGTATTTTGGACGCCCATTGACGTTATTAATTGGTCCCGAAATAAATTACTTGTATAAAACACGTTTTGGACGTCCACTGACGTTATTGATTGGT